>NW_028263373.1:0-300000 GCF_051168715.1 Poecilia mexicana | reverse complement strand
AACACATGACATTAAGTGAACTTGATTTATACCACACAAGTATGCATTGACCTCTGATTTGCTCTCCAAAAGTCGTTCATCCTATGATGGAGAATGAGGGACAGAAAAGGTTCAGCCAAAATGTCTCTCCCATTCAAATTAAATAGAATTTATTCACAGGTTTATGGTCTCTCTATGCAAACCAGCAGTCTATTATAAGTCCTACAGAGACAGAGTCGTTATGAAGCGGGGAGATAGCTCCAAATTGAAATCAACTTCTCTCCCAGCATGTTTTTTATCCACCTATTTTCTGTCAGGCTGGGTGCAGGAGGAAAAAAAAACAACAACTGCTTAAAGTTATCCATGCAGTCGCAAATTCTTAAATAATCAAAAAGCCAGCCCACATTGTTATCCACCTGAGCATTACCCAGGTAACCCTGCTGCATCTGCAGAGCAATAATCAACCTGGAGGCGGAATAATATATTCTTTTAGAGTAAGCAAAATGTACGTCTAGCTGCGCCATGAAAGCAGGTTGGGATGGTAGCAGAAAAACAAAACCAAACAACAGAATAGGGAAGTGTGAGGTGTAAGAATGACGAAAATCATGATCACCTCGTTGCATTTCATGGTGGCAATGATACAAGTCAGTAAGAAAAAAATACAAAGGTCTGTTAGTTAACAAAACTTTTCTTATCAAGTCGGTCCAATCAGCTGGTGGGAACTGACTCTGGGAAAAGTTTGTAACTAAAATTAAAAAAAGCATTTTTATGTTTTAAAGACATAAACAGTAAATAAGTGGATTTAAAATACTCTAACAAGATAACATTGAATAGATGTGTGACTAGGGATGCACCAATAGTTTGGTCAGACATGTAAAAACACCACAACTTTCATTTGTTTTTAGGAGTATTTAATTAGGAGTAAATGATTTAATTAATTGGATTGATCATTTGAGCCATAAACACTTCTGTGGGAAAGGGTCAATATTGCTCAATCTCAGAGACTAAATCTGGTCTAGAACGGCCAACTAAACTTAAAGAATTACCTTTGTTCAGTCTGTATGCTCCAGTTACTGATTCATTGATCAATGAATTAGTTAATGATTATTTCAATAATCAATTAATCACGATTAATCATTCCAGCACCTTTATGGTTAAGGGTAAATGATTGGTCAATTTGAGAGAGTAGATCTGGACTAGAGTGGCCAATTAAACTTGTTGGATGGCCGTTTTTGAGTCTGTGTCCTCCAATTAATGATTAATTGATTACTAACTTAGTCTGTGATTATTTCAATAATCGATTAATCACGACTAATGCGATAAAGCATTTCAGATCCTAAACACTTCTGTGGAAAAGGGAAAATATTTCTCAATTTGAGAGAGTAGACCTGGACTAGAGAAGCTTGCTGGTGTAAACAGGAAGGAGGAGATGATGTCAGGTGTTTTATAGAGGAAATAATTGCCATCTGTTGTAGTTATGTCTGATGGGAGAGCAGCATGAAAAAAAGATTTACTTCACAAGCCTGTAAATGTCAGTGATGCACTTGAGTCTGAAGAAGAGAAGGTCTGGCAGTGAAACGTCTCTAACGACGCAGCGCCGGCTCCTTCATGACCCACGACAGAAGCAGTCTGGATTATTTACCTAACAGGCTTGTTCAGGTTCAGATTTACAAATCCACATGATCGAGCAGCTCAAGGAAGAAAAGCGTCGGTGTGGATGTTACTGAAGGGAATTACACAGACGGAGAGAAACTACACTGAAAAAAATCTGAGGTGACATTTACTCAGGAAAACCTAGGCTAGTTTTACACTTTTTGAAGTGTACATCACAAAGATTTTAATTTTGTTTAGTAATAAGACGTGTTATAACAAACACTCTTAGGTGAATTTTAGAGGAGTAAATTTCTGCCAAAAATCTCAAATTTTTTGAATAATCTCAGACGTCCAGAAAAAAACAAACCCTCACATTTCTAACATCAAAAAGTTGAAATTTTTCTAGAAAAAAATCCTCAAACTTTGAGATTAATCTCAGAAATTTTCTAGAAAACTTGGAAATTTCTGAGTTTCAAAAGTTAGATTTTCAACTTCTGAAACTCAGACATTTTCAAGTTTTTTTGAGAATTTTCTGAGATTAATCTCAAACTTTCTGATTTTTTTTCTCACAATTTTTTTGACTGAGAAAGTAGATGAAGCTTTGACCTGTAGTTGCTTAAAACTGTTTTGTGTGACAAATTAAGACGAGGTTTAATTAGTTGCTGCAGCTGGTGGCACAATGCATTGTGGGATACCTTGCCAGCCAATCCCTACTGACACATACTTCAAAACAACTAAGTTAATTATTAAAATGTTTTTTAAAAGCTCTTAATATAACTACGTTATAATTTATCTGATTAAAGTCAACATTGCAACACATCTTGACCAAAATCAAGTTATCAAGTATTTATCTTGTTCAATTAAACACAGTCTTAAAATTTACAGTGTTTTGGAAATGTAAATTAATGTCTGGTTCACTTGTACTGCACAATTAAATTTTACATGCATTTGTTAAGTTGATAACTTACTGAAATAGTTTAGTTCCTTCTACTTTGAATGACATATTAAACTTTTGTGTGATACAGATTTAGTAATTAATTCAAAGTAACACAATAATTACATTTTAAAGTGAAGGTTCTAACATTATAATTTGTAGTAAAATTTACATAATGGGACCAAAAAGTCATTTTTTTCAGTGTAGAACTGAAGGAAATTTCCACCATTTTTGTAGCTTTATCTATTATTTTATTTCCAAGCTCTTTTATTGCCTCTGAGGATTAATTTTACAGAAGACAGATAAATAAAAGCTGTAACTGACTGCAAACGTAAATACAGCCTGTGAAAACTACCAGTTATTGTTTGATATTGTTTGTTATGGTCTTCATGTTTGAGTTGCAGAGGGAATTATAACTTAGGGAACACAATTTACCCGTTTGATAACACTGCGGATCAATTTCAGCCCATGATATCTCCCCGCTTTAAAAGCTGTTATCTCTCCCAAACAATCAATAAAGCTAAGAAATAACAGAGCCTATTGATGCTTCTCTTCTCCGTCCTCCTCCTGGATCCATCTATCGATTTCCACAATCGATTTCAGACCCATCTCCAGCTGATTGAACACTTCTGAAAGTATTTTGATACAGTAATCATTAGATTTCACTGAGCAATCCCAACTGTGCAAGTCTTGAAACTCTGAGTTCAAAACCTCCCATGTTAAAACAAAACAGAATGTAGAGATTTAACAGAGTTAAGATCCATGGAGAAAATAAAGTGGTTTCCTTAAAAATAATCCCTGTACTCAAAAATCAACTCACAAGGTATTTTTTGAAAGCTTATTTGAGTATAAAACTGGAGCAAAAGCAGCAGAAGAATCCCCCTGTTACCTCTTTCCTCATCTCCTCTGACAGACGCTCTCTTTTCCTTTCTCTCTCTCTCGCTTGCTTTCGAAGAAAACATGAAATGTTTAAAAGGGAAATAAAAACAGCAACCAGTGGGATTTACTGACTCTTAAAAGTTGACATCCAGTCCAGAGACGATGTTTTCCTTCAAAACCGAACCTCTGCACTGGTCAGATCAGAGCTGAGTCAGGGAAGTCCCTGCATGCAAAATGAAACTGCTTTTATTTTTGCTTAAAAACTTTCAGAATCAGGTCACTGACTGAAGAGAGTCTCTGAAGGCTGCAGACTGAAGATCTGTCTCTAATCTGAAGAATTACACAAAATTAGTCATTCTACAATTAAAATTCACGATACATCGGTTTCTGTTATACTGCCAAAATTTGCAAGAGGTGAAAGTTTTATAAAAAGAGGGACATCCAGAAAGTAAGGGAGAGGATTAGAGCCAATAAAAAAATAAAGTAATTAATTCTGACTAAAAATATCACACACACACACACAAACGCACATATATTGTTTTAAGCATCCTTAGTAATTGAATGTTCTCAATGCTCCATTGCATCAAGTCATTTATATCGTCCAGTTGAACTTAAATCCTACTTTGGTAACACATAATTTACCTTCCAACTGCCTAAAATTGACCCAAAAAGTTGCGTGAACAACGAGCAGCACCAGAAGCGCACGAGCCGCTCACCTTCCCCATCCGTCCCGCGTGAGCCTAGCAGCGCTGAGGCGACAACCGCGATAATCCCAGCGAGTATTTGACTCCTAGGAGACATGTTGAAGCGCCAGGATGCTGAAGAGCGTAACTCCGCTTGTCAGAAGGCAGCCGATCCGTCCACCGCTGCTCCTCTCCGGCTCCGCTCCGGTGCGCCGCGCTGCAGCAGAGCCTGCAGCAGGGTGTAGAGGCTGGCCAGCAGCCGGGGAGAGGGACGGATGCTCTTACACCGACTACCTTTTGTCAGTTAGAGCATGCAGGGAGAGGAAGGGGGGTTTATGAGGCTTTGGCAGGTCCGAGCCAAAAGAACAACCTCTGCTTCCGAGATGCTGGCGGATTTTAGACTTCCAGTCAGAGAAAGTCCTTAGTTCAGCACAGAGAGAGCAGGAGGCTGAGCTACCTTTAACTCTTTAGGTAGCTCCCAACTGTGTGTGTGTGTGTGTGTGTGTGTGTGTGTGGGTGTGTGTGTGTGGGTGTGTGTGTGTGTGTGTGTGTGTGCGCGTGTTACAAAGGTGGGCAGAGTACCCAGAAATTGTACTCAAGTCAGAGTAGAACCACTTCAACATATTTTTATTCAGGGAAAAGTAAAAAGTAGCCATCCAAGAAATAACTCAAGAGTAAAACAGTGTTTGGTAAAATGGCAAGTAACTGATCAAATTATCAATCATATAGTTATAGTTACATTTACTCAATTACAATTACTTTAATAACGTTTTTGAAAAAAATCTATTTTTTGGACTTTTTACTTTTACTTGAGTAATTTTATCACAAAGTATTGCTACTCCTGAGCAAAACTTCTGGATTTTCTACTCACTTAATGAAAAACAAACATGTTTTAACCAAAAATTCCCCAGACACAAGAAACGCTGAGCTTTTTGTTAATGTTTCCAAATCAATTTCCAAATCATTTTGAAACATTTTCTTTTGCTTGATTTTGTTATAAAAATTATTGTCATTCTGGTCCTGAAAATAGCAACATTTCAATTTAACTTTATATTTTGGTCCGTCTGATTAATCCCATGAAATAAGACAAAACTAATAGTGTGATCAGTTGCTCAGTACTTAGTAAACTTTTTACCAAATACTTTTTTACTTTTACTTGAGTAATTTTTTGAACAATTACTTTTTACTTTTACTTGTATAAAAATACGTTGAAGTAGTTCCACTCTTACGAAAAAGCACAAAAACTCACCTCCATATCATAGAGCCCACTTCCGTTCTCTCCACTCCTTTACCCAACGACTTTTCTCTTTGTAACGATTTCTCCTCTTAAGAAAACTCCACAAACTGTCGCCATCGCTTCCGAGTCGTCAGCCATGTTTGTTTACTCTAAATTCACGTATGGTATCGCGGGGTTTTACCGGATTTTCTGGCTGGAATCTAATAAATCTTGGTGAGTGAAACTGTTGTAACTAAGATTTGTGGGTTTTTTAACGTTATATTTGTTTGGTCGCTCAGGTTTCTAAAAATTGGCGGATAATTTTAAAATCCTATTGTGTGAACCAGACACTGAACTGCTGCTGCGCAAGCAGGTTGTTGCTAGGTAACCAGAGAGCGAGTGAAAAAGCTTACAGTAACTCATAAATATTTATTTTTATTTTGTTATTTAATTTTTTGTCATATTTTATTTCAGGAGTTTAAGAATTTGTTTGAAGTTTTCATTCTTTTCTGTTCTCATTTTAAATTTGTGGTTGTTAACTGTAAAAATGCAAGAAACATGTTTATTTCTGATCAGAAAGACCATAAAACATTTGTTAAATTTTTTTTGTGGTCCACAAAGGAAAAAAAAACTAACTGAAATACATTAATCTATATGTTTTATTTTATTTTTTTACATGTACATAACTTCTAAGGTCACAAAGAAAAGAAAATTCAGTCAGACTTTGAAATGAAAATCCAAAAATTATTTAGTTTTGCCTTTTAGGGATTCTGTAAGATACAACTATGGAAAAGTAATCAGCATGTTCAAACCTCAAGTTAATAAATTTACCATAAATGTGCCAGTGGGGTTTCAAAAATACATCTTAAAATGCAGATTACCTGCCACCCCCATGCTAAAATAAGATTATCTTTACAGTATTTATTTTATGGGTTCACAGTGGCTGTTATATTCAGGAAAATGAATGTTACAAAGAAAACAAAGTGTTGACATTATAAATGTTTAATATCACTTTTGAACAGTTTTCCTTAAAAATATTTATTCAGAGAAATAAAAGAAAGATCTTAATTTTAAGTAGAGAAGACTCTATTTAATCTACACAAACCAAAACAAAGAAAAAAACCTTCTCTCGATCTGTCATCGCTCCACAGCGAACTCTGAATATTTATTCAAACCTTTGGTCAATGAATATTCAAGTGTGACTTACCTCATATTCCTTTTTGTTTTTTGTGCCAGCGGCATATAAAGTGCCACTTCGGATGTTTATCAGCATCTCTGTGTGTTTGTTTACTCTAAAAAGCAACTTTATTAATGTTTTTGCTAACGCAGACCTGGATCAAGCCCTGGGTTGATTGTACACAAGGGGATTGAGTTTTAGGTTTATGGTTTTTGGCCCAACATACTGGGTTAGGTTTTAAATTCAAAGCTTGTTTTGTGTCAATAAGTCAATAATTCCTTAATATTAGTGAAAAAGTTTTAGTTCCATATAGCGGATTATTTCACTTAGTATTTTTATACCAACATTAGGGAAATTTTTACGTAAAATAAATTCCCACATCTTACTGAAAAGTTACTTGTCAGTTAGTTTTGTCTTATTTCAAGTATAATAAAATATTTGCACTAAAAACTTGACTAAAGATTCTTGGTAAGACTTTGTGTTTTTGCAGTGTGTATGTGTGCACTGTTGATGTTTTGGTTTAAGAAATGCAGAAGTCCCATGAAATCTCAAAAACCCACACCAGGTGAATGTCTGCACTGATGCATGGTTTACAAATATAGATAAGTGAGAAATAGTTCTGAGAACAGAAAGTCAGACATCCTGCTGACCTTCAGGCTGAGTGGAAATAGTGAAGGTCATGAGTAGGCGTGTCAGTCCTTTAGCTCTGCTTGTCTTCGCCTCCGCTGGTCTTTTTCTGCCTCAGCAAGGTTAGGAATTGTTTATGTGATGTTTATGTGATTTTCAGAATAGAAATCACTAAAAATGAACAAAGTTTGTTCTTTAATAACAGTTGAAACTAGCATAGATCTTTGGATGAAAGAAATCATCCTGTTTTCTGCAGTTATTATGCAAATTTAAGGTATTGTAACACAAAAAGGCCCCGGATAAAGACAACGCTTAATAGCTTCACTGCAGTGCAAAGATAAATCCTCAAAAGATGCACCTGAGTTCTTTTGGAAGAAATTTTATTTAATCTTACAAGGCTCAGTACTCAGCTGCAGAAGTAAATCTGCAGACTGGGATTTTGTTTCTCTCATCTGGCGTCCTTATCTGAAAAAAACAAA
The DNA here is from genome assembly GCF_051168715.1 of Poecilia mexicana. Classification (NCBI taxonomy): domain Eukaryota; kingdom Metazoa; phylum Chordata; class Actinopteri; order Cyprinodontiformes; family Poeciliidae; genus Poecilia; species Poecilia mexicana. The sequence goes on along the minus strand of NW_028263373.1, from coordinate 292,433 downwards.
CAAACCCAGAAGCTGCACTTTTAGTCTTGCAAAGAAAACATTTTGACTTTTGAAGTTCAGTGTCCAAATCCCGTCAGGCTAACAATTTATAATCGACAAAAAAAATACACAATGCTCAGATTTACTTTCAGATATAGAGACAGGAAACGCTTACAGGGTTACCAAAAACCCACAAATCCAACCAAAACCAAAGCAAATCTTTCACACATTTCTTCAACAATCCATATTAACCACGTTTAAACTCCAGGAAATAAACTCAGGAGCAGGAAATCGTTAAAATGAGAAACTTCCCTGTTATAGTGAGACATAAAAATCCAGAGTTTTATATCTTTTACAATGACATATATATCTCATTAAAACCAAAATACGTTCTCATTTGAATGAGAAAAGCCGTCGCAGTAAAACAGCAACACCTCATGGGAAGATCGTCGTCTAGAAAAAGAAAAAAGATTTAGAGTCAGAGTTAAGTTATTTTAACAAGATACAAAACTCATTAAAACAAAAATGTTATAACAAGATGATAAAATTTCTTAAGACAAGAAATCTTTTAAAAAATTATCTTGTAATAAGGATGTTTTTTTTCTAGTTGAAATTATTTCAGCTGCGTAATGCATCGACTCTGACACAACATTTCTGATTTTTGTCTTTTCTAAAATCTTTACAGTTATAAAAGTCTACTGAGTTCTTATCAACATCGTTGGATTCTACAATTTTTCTTTCACCACACTTCTATGTTTGAAATCCTTAAAAAAATGTTTAAATCAGAAATATAACCAAAATGCACAGTAAATCACAAACAAACTAAGTAACTATTTTATTTTTTATTTTTTTGGGGGGGGGATTAAATTGAATTTAATTACTTTGACTCACACATAAGGGAGGAAAAGAGCAGCAAAAATTTCAGACATTTTTAGATTGATATCAGAAGCTTTCTAGAAAAAAGCCTGAAAAGGCCTGAAAAGGCAAAAATTGGCTACTAAACTCAAAAATGTTGAGATTAATCTAAAAATCTCAATTTGGAGAAAAAAAGAGAAAATTTCTGAGCTTCAAAAGTTAAAAAATGCAACTTTTGAAACTCAGAAATTTCTAAATGGAATATTTCTGAGCTCAGTCCCAAAATTTCAGATTTTTCGCCAAATTTTTTACTTTTAAAACTCAAATTTTTTTTAGCTTTTCTCTAGAACATTTTTGAGATCAATTAAAAATGTCTGAGTTTTCTAGGGGAAATGTAGTCCTTTGTTCCCAGACTAAAGTGGCCTTAATAAAGAGAATTTAGAGAGAATTTATCTAATGTCAAAAAGCAACACCTCAAATCACGATAAATCTATTAACAGATGAGAAACAAAAACAATAAAATCTATCAGTCTGGAAAACTGTTTTGAAAAGTTTTTGATTCCAGATTTAAAAACCGCAAGTAGAGAAAATATGGACCTTCGCTGAACTTATCTCACTTCTATTAATTAAGCTGAACGTTTGTGACAAAACGGGAACAAAGAAACTGGGATAAAATAAATATGCATGAGAAAATGTTGGAGCAAAAACAAAAAAATAATGTTCAAACAAACAAAAGAACATTTTATGACTTTTGGGAAAATATTCCTTGACCTAACGAGACAAAAGTGGAACCGCTGGAAGATGCGTCTTCCATCAAATTTGACATAAAACTGATACAGCGTTTCAGGAAACAGATATCATATTAAATATTGTGATTACAATGTGACTGTTTGGTGGTTGCTTTAGGATTTCATTTGTAAAGCATAATTTAAATCCATGCACCATTTTTTTTTACCTTCTGCTGTTCTGTCACATATAATCTCAAATGAAGGACTTTGAAATTTGAAGGCGGAACCTGACAAATGGAGAAAAAAAATCACTGAATATGTATGAGTCCTACCTTTTTGCGCAGCATTTTGGATCTTTAGCATATGAACAGCTTATTTCTATTTTTCCTCATGCTGAAGATGGATCCTCTAATAAAAACCAACTAATCTCTTTAAAGTAGTCAGTTTTTGGTGTGATGTGGAGGAGTTTAAATTAAATGCACTGGGGACGCGATCATTCTCATTCCATCTATGAAATAAGCATAATGTGAGCAAACTACAATGATTTACATATAATTTGCATATGCACGGCTATACAGGTGCAGAGCGGCTTATTTTGGCATGAATCTTCTCCACATGGCTCTATTTCCCTGCAGTATGTAGCCCTCAAATGAACACTAACAAGACCTGGGTGCGAAGCCAGAATGAGCTGTGTGCCGGCTGGTTTGCTTCCCCGCTGATACAGTGGACTGCCAGCAACGATGAAGCCGCTGTGTGATCATATTTAACAAAGCATGTAGGGTAAAGGATGATGGCTGGCAGCAAAAAATGAGAGGAGGCACCTGTTCATTTGTGATACGATGACAGAAGAATGACTCTGAAGTGCTACGTAAGAAAAATACCTGCAATACCCCAGGAAGAACGAAGCCTGTGGACAGCAGCGTGTCGGAGTTATAGTGGCAAACACACTTTATAGGTGACCTATTATGCTTCTTTGAACAGTGATTTCAACAGTTAGGGTACTCTTTTTTTTTCCACAAAATCACTCTTAGATAATGAGATTTAGTTTGGTGAGCTCCATTCAGAATGAACCGTTTTAAGGCATCTTGTCACTTTAAATGCCAATAAGCCGCTTCTAGCCACGCCCCCCCCAACTCAACATTTACACCCGCACCTGAAAATGGCTACAAACAACCTTGCAATTATACAACTGTACATCTTTGACAAGCAGAAGTGGAGCTTCCTGCGCAACCAACAAAAATGCAGCAGGTGGTTTCTGGATGGAAAGTCAACAATAAAACTGCTGTGTTTTCCAGCAGCCATTGTACAGTGCCTACAGCAATGAAAACCGGCTGGGTTGCTAGGTGACGTGCGGAACTCCACTGAGGTTGCTAGGTAACAGGCTGATTTGTGGCATTACATTCCAGAGGTTTTTGAAATTTATCCTTTCCCAGACACCAAAAACCATTAATTTATTTTTTTAAAAACTGTCTGGTTTTATTTTCAGCACTTGGTCTGTCTTTAGAAGCAATAAACACTCAAATGGAAGTACAAAAATGTGTGAAATGTGAATTTTGCATAATAGGTCCCCTATAACTAAAACTCAGCATCAGTGTACTAACAACTGGGAACATGAAGAAGAATCAGACTTTGCAAAGTGCAAAAACAGAACCAGTCACAAGTGGCAAACCAGTTCAAAAGAAAGCCAAACCAAGTGTATTTTTAAATTCCTTTAAATTTATCAAAGGGCTGAACATTAATGAGAATAAAGGTTAAGAAATGAAGACAAACAGTCAAACAACATGTGGGTTCCAACACGTTGCTTCCTCAAGCTAAGTTCGTTTTTCCCTTGGTAAATTTCACAATTCTCCCTAAGCCTAAATTGTACATATTTGTGACTACTTGATGCTCTCTCTCTTTTAAATATGTCAGTAAGAACAGATGTTTAAATTCCACTTTGTTAAGTGAAGAAAATAGGATTTACCAACCAACGTGGACTGAAACATTATTAGGTTGAGTTCAGCCTGTTTTACATTGGCTTAAAGGACAGTTTTTTGAAACTATGTGGTTTCCTCTCTCAAATTATATTTCATCTGTCATTTTCCCAAAGTTCACTCAACTCCAGCTGGAAGGCTGCATCATCTGTCACCAAAAGGACCTTTTCGCAGTCTGATTCTGCAGTAAATGGGTTGATGAGGAATGTGATCTGAGATCGTTTCTCTTTCAGGTCACACACCTCAAAAGATTTGCAAAGCATGGCGTTCTCACTTCTGATGATCCAGCAGCTTCTAACAGGTATGGAGATGTGTCAGGTCTTCCCTTTTAAGATGGGTGGAGAAGAGCTGGAAGTTGTTAAGTGTGAAAAGCAAACTTTGCACCAGGTCAGGAAGCATTTTTAAACTTTCCTCGCAGATCTAAATGAAGTTTGTTCAGACGATTCAATGTGTTGACCAGAAACTTCACATCTGAATATCACTGGGAATCATGATGGCTTGGATTTTGCTCTTATCAATCACCTGACCTTAAGAGTGATTTCACACCATCCCTGCTTAGTCTGCTTCAATCAAACTCCAACTTGGTGGTCTAGGAAGTCCAGTTTATCTGGGGATGTCTGAATGCACAACTGAACTCTGATCCACCTTCAAACTGAGGTCATGGTTCGGTTGAAGTGAACTCTGGTGCGGTTCGTATGCATACGCGAACGCCAAACCGCTCCAAAAACAGGAAGTGGACTACAAAGTAGGGCATTCTGGGTAAATACAACCAAAACAAATGTGAGATTTTAATGCTAGTGGGAGAAATAACTCGTGTTTTTTTTTTTTTTACCAAAGACAAAAGAGAAATTCTATAACCGCTAAAATCTGACGCCACTCCATTTTTGTTTACATTTGGTGAAGAAGGAGTTGTATTCAGTGTCTTCTTCAGATGTTTTCATGTCATTTCCTTCAGTGGTTCTTGGTGAAGCGCCGCCACAAGTGAGGAAGGGAACAGGTTTCTAAATTAGTTTGGAGTGTTTGACACGACGCAGTGTTAAAGCAAACCGCAGCAGCTGAAAATATAATAAATGTTACAATATTGGTCCACAATCGCACTGAATCTACCGGACTATCAGGTGTGAAAACACCCAAAGAGAAACGTTACTCTTTACAGTGGCTGACGTCTTTACAGTTTCGTCAAAGTTTCTGTTTGCTTGTGGGATCCCACGGTAGTATCCATTTTCTAAAATGTTCTGGTGTAGTGTGTGTCCCAATTTCCCCCTTTTGATAATCTTAGATTATTGTGACATCAGAACCGTTCTGGTTTAAGATTGTGGAGATTCAACATGTTGGATTGTCTTGGCCGATATTGCAACATGTGCAGAGTTCTAACTCACTCACTTACTGGTTGCCTGGCAACTCACTCACTCTTTGGTTACCTAGCAACAACCTTTTTTAGTGGCATGCGCAGTAGCTGTTTAAGTTTCTGGCCTCATAACTGCTTAAAAATAAAAATAATGTTGTGGGGTGAAAACTGTGGATAAAAGAGGAAAGTTCTTGTCACAGTTTGGCAGTATTTCACATATTTAAAATAAAAAAAAATCAATAATTATCAATATCGACTGATATTAAGTGATTATATTGTGATATGTTTTTTAGCCAGACCTACTTGAGCTTGACTCAAAAGTAGACACTCTCTTGTGTTGTGCTGTGATTTAAGCCATTTCTATAAGAAACTGATGGATCAAAATAGAGTCAAAAAGAGAAAATGAGAGACTTATCAACTCATATTTCAAACATTCAATTCCAACTGAAATTTATACTACTACAGTTTGTTCATGGGTGTTTTTTGTGCTTTTTTGTAAACTTTATTAGTAATATCACTGAGACATATCAGTGTCTCATTTCAGACACTAATTAAGGAAATAGGTAGCATCTTTAATCTATAAAAGCTAATAGACATTATTACCTGGAATAGATTATTATTCTCTGAAGCAATGTTGCATGACAATTAATCTGAATCTGAAAAGTTGTTGGCAGCATTATATCAGCTGATGTATCCCTGTAAACCACAACAGCCAAACAAAAAGGCTCTTTTCTTTCATTTCAAAAAATGAAAGAAAAGAGAAGGTTAAAATAATAGCAAATATTGCAAATGTGATAGGAGTTAATTTCTAATGCATTCCAGATGCGAAAAAGTTTTTAAATCTCTTATTACTGAAGTTTCACAATTCAAATAAAGGTTTCACAAATCACAAACTAGGTTTAAAATATTTTGCTATTGGCGTAGAATAATCTACTCCAGATTTGAAGTGTATGTATATTTGCTTTTAAGCAGAACAAATGATTTCTTAACACTTATATGTTAAGCATAATTTGCACAATTAATTATTTATTTACAGTCATATGCTAAGCATAATTTACATGATTATTATTCATTGAATTTAACTGTATATAATTACAAAAAGGTGACGTGAAACATAATTAAGTGCAAAAAATGATTTATTTTGGAGAAAGGAAGTCTTTTATTTTGAAGAATACTTAACAGCCTGGAAGGGAAAACAGGCACATCAGTGGCACATTAAATGTTGCAGGACAGTGGCCCTCCAGGACTGGAGTTTGACACCTGTGGCATAGATCAAGCCAACGGTCCAGCACAGCCACTTCCCCGTTTTGCAGTCTACAGCCAAAAACTTAAAGAAAACGACCTTCGCAGCTAAATAATGTTAACTCAAATGGCCTCCAGATTTTCCTGACAGTTTTGATGTTCGGTTAAGACAATAAACATTCGTAAATACCGTGATATCCAACCAAATTAAACATACGTTAAGCAAACTATGTATATGAATTGATACTCTTGTGTAAACGGAAAAATAATGCCTCCATAAAAAATTGTCAAAAACATGATCATTTTAACATGGAACTTACCTTGTTATAAGGTCCAGACAAGACGCCATACTGCTGCCTCAGCTCCTCAGGCAAACATGTGACGCAGTAGCGGAACAAGACGGCGTCGGCCGGGAGGCGGGGCTAATGACCGGGCCCAAATATTAAAGCTCATGATAATTTAACCTTACAACATGGACATGCCCGCAACAGCGAAGCTAACAAGTTTCATCACCAGAGAGAGCGACTATGTCATTTTGAAGTCCATCTGACATGAAGTACAACAAACCAATCGTACATAGTTTTCAACAGGAGAGGGCTCTCCTTTACAGTTCTCATCAGATGTTATAAAGAAAATTTGGATCCCTGAAGGCATGTTCTGCCCCCTGTAGGTCCAGGCCGGTGGTCTGCTGCAACCCCTACCCTATCTGAGTGTTAGTTTCCCTCACTCACTATCACTCACGTTGTTGAATTAACACTGTATTTTTAACATACAACACTTGCACTGGAAATCTGACACTTCCGAATTTGCTGTGCGTTTATACAAAATACTATCACGTTTTAACAAGATATGTATTACATTTTAACAAGATAACTATCACATTTATACAAGAAACCCACATTTTAACAAGATACATATCATGTTTATACAAGATACTATACGTATCACGTTTTACCCCTGTGTCTAGAAATGGGGTCCAACCGACCCCACACATGTAAAACTTGTATCATTTGCCATAGTCTTCTACGTTTGCCTCAGTTCTCACGCACACAAGGGTTTAACAAGATACTATCACGTTTTGACCCTTGTGCGCACGAAGACTGAGGCAAACGTAGAGGTCTATGGAAAATGATACAGGTTTTACGTGTGTGGGGTCGGTTGGACCCCTTTTTGACATACAAGGGTTTAACAAGATACTATCACGTTTTGACCCTTGTGCGCACGAAGACTGAGGCAAACGTAGAGGTCTATGGAAAATGATACAGGTTTTACGTGTGTGGGGTCGGTTGGACCCCTTTTTGACATACAAGGGTTTAACAAGATACTATCACGTTTTGACCCTTGTGCGCACGAAGACTGAGGCAAACGTGGAGGACTGTGGCAAATAAAACAAGTTTTTCGTGTGTGGGGTCAGTTGGACCCCTTTTCTAAACACAAGGGTTAACAAGATACTATCGCGTTATAACAAGATACTATCACGTTATAACAAGATACTATCACGTTATAACGTGATAGTGCTAAAAGAAAATTGTTTTTTTCCTGCCTGATAGCAATGTGCTTCTGCAGTAGTATGCTGACAACATGTGAGCTAATGTTAAAACAGCTACATAAATGCGGGTAACCATGGAACCCAGTGAGAGTTTAAAGGTAGGTCCGGCTGCAGTCAAAGTTGCGCGCACATCTGCTGTATTTAAAAACAAATAAAGATTCAATTATTTTTTACCACCTTTGCTTGTTTGTGGTACGAAATTCGGACTCAGGTCCCAGATTAAAAAATTTAATACACACATAAAATAAGTAAATGAATAAATAAAGTTATGAGATGAAGCTGAATTAGTTGCAGCTTCATCTGCACCTAATTCAAACATTTCCTTCAGACTGAAGGTGTGTGTGTCCTTAAGACTATCACTTCTCATTGTTATTTATTATTAATACTTTTATGTATTTAAATTTTTGACTAGCATCAGTGGCAGGAGGGGTAGGACAAACAGCAGTGGCAGGAGGAGCAGGAGGAACCATCATATTTGCTGGCAACAAACAGTTTAGCGATGTCTTTTTAACCAGAGCGACACCTGCCATTGATGAATGCACAGCGAAGGCTATTGTGTCACCAACAGCTGATATCCTGCTCCGAAATAACTCTGGGGAAGATTTCTCCTCCTCTGAACAAACTTTCCCTTCCTGGAAAGGTTTTTCTTTGGGTTGAGAGGAAAAGCTGTCCTCAAAGACTGTGCTCTCTTCCTGGTTACAGTTTTACGATGTTTTGTTCATCAAGAAAACTTTCTCCTCCTCTGTGAAAACTTTCCCGTCCGGGACAGTTTCTTCCTTGGGAAGAGAGGAAATATCTTTTCCCAAGAAGCTACTCTCAGCCTGAGAGTTACTGCTGTCCAAATCATTTCCAGGGAGGTAAGTCACCAAGTACCCTAGTCCGAAGCTGAGCGGGAAAAACACGCCGACTGGTATCCTTACGAAACTGGAAGTCATTTTGAACTGCTAAGTTTACCGTTTGGTTACAGACTGATGTTCTGAGAGACAAGCAGAACCTCACTGTAGTTCTGAGGCAGGGTCTTGCTTCTGATCTTTGCGATGGAATCGATCAGATCAGTTCTGCGAATCCAACTACTGACCCTTTGCATGCAACGTCACACTCTCCTGAACTCCGCCCACTCCGCCATGACAGACGTCAAAACAACCAATGCAATCCTTTAATGCCAGCCTAAAAACAAATATTTGTAACCTAATATGGCTTTTATTTAGTTGATTTCCCTTAAAAATGGTCATTGTGCAGCTGATCGCACAGCAACCTGACAAGGATAGAAACCAAACTTGTCATTTCATTGTATAACTTTTAATGAGGAAAGATTCGGCGGCGATGGAGAGCAGCCGTTAATCATAATGACTGTTAGCCCTCGGTGTAATGGCCGATTTACAGCTAACACTTTTTACAAGGCAAGGAGATTAATGTTCATATACTTCATAAGTAAGAATGATTAGAAAGATATCAAAAATTGCATTATGGAGAAGGTATGCCTAACCAGTGGTAACCATGGAGACAATGCCGTACCGTCATGTAGCCTAGCATGTATGGAAAAAACTGGTTAGCATCTCGTCTTCTATAAGTTTTAATGCAGCTCCGATGTAAAAGGAAACGCTGTTTATGACATAGTGATATAAATCACATGGTATGAATTCAGACAAAGTCGGTAATTTCATGAACACATCAGGAGAGAGGAGGCACGGGTCGGTTTCTAAGCTAGCCGTTTCCAATTTTTGTAAATACCGCCGTCTATGAGCCCCAACCAGGTGTGTTATGGTCACATACAAATTAGCTCGACTCAAACAGGTAGAAGCCACAAATAACCTGGCACAAACAACTTTGGAAAACAATTTAAGTTGCTCTTTTCAATATTCCCGCCCCTTACTTCCGACGTCCATCATGACGCCTCGAATGGTTTAGCAATGTAGTTGCAAAGAGAAAATTTCTTCATGAATAAATTTTTATGTAGTATGTATGCAAACATTTTAAGCTTTCATGTCTCCTTTGCTTGAACTACTTTGTTTGCATTCTCTTTATAAAAAAGTAACACATTTTAATCTAATACATTTCTCAGTCCTCTTCTTTCCAAATATGCAGAATTAGCAGCAAATGTGCAGATTTGTAATTGCCAGTACTAATTAGCCAGGCTCCGGTGTTTACGTTTATACTCAAATATATGCTAGGTCAACTTGTTCTGTTAAAATAAATGAGAACAGAATTAGGCAGCTGTTTCTGGCACAATACTATGCTGTTTGTATTTATTAGTTTCTCACCTGCTGTTAGTCACAGTAGGCTGATAATATAAAAAAAAGTCTCAGCAGAGTCCGTTACAATTATTCACTCACTTATACAGTCAACTGCTCCCCTTTGATATTGAAATTTCTTTGCCTGTTAATATGTAAATAGATTCACATGACCATGCTCCCCGATGTAAAGGCAATGCAAACACATGAACAAAAGGAAAACAATTTTCTTATCAAAACAATGCTTCTGTTTATCTTTTGATTGTGAGCCATTAATCCAGTAATGCCGCCTCCCAGCAGGACAAAGAGCTTATTGATTGAATTTTTGTTTTTGCCACTCATTTGTTTTTGTCTTGCTTCTGCAACCTTGACACGCTACGGTGTGACAGTTTACCAATTCGCCTTCAGAAGTGTTTCGAACCAGAATGATGAATATTCTGTAAGTTAAGTGTTAAGTCTTGAAATCTGTTAGTTATGAAATGAACAAAAACTAAAGTTTTCCAAAATTACTGTTTTAAAACTGCTAAAAAAATTATAATCAGAGTATTTTTCCAGCTGTCTGTATCCAAAGTGAAATGAGAAATAAAAAAATCTGTTGAAAATCAATTAAGGACAAATTACTTATAATCACTAGGATCTGATTACATATTCTAAAAAAGAAGAATGACATTTGCTTGTACATTTTTTTTGAGAAGCATAATATTTCTCGTTTTTCAATAAAACATTTTGGTGCTAAGATAAGGTGGGTTTTTTGCTAGGATCGAATTGGTTTATTTCAGAAAACTGCAATGGAAACACTTTTTTCACATTACACATATTACAAGATCAGCAACAGGATGTTACTGCTGGCAGAAAATATGAAGACGATGACAGGAAGTGGTATTCATGTGTGATTTTAATTATTTGTTATTGTGTCTTATCTAATGGAAACACTAGAATTTCAAAATCGTGTATTTTTCTTCAACATTAGTGTAATATTGATAAAGTTTTGCACACACTTGTAATGGAAACGCAGCTATAGATTGTTTGGATGCAGATATCGATCCATCCATCCAAACAACCACACACACACGCTTACACACTCATATGACCCTGCAAGGACAGCTTGGTGTAGAAAAAGAATGGAGGAATAAATGAAGGGTCAGGTTTCAGATTTCATATCAACATTTCACATATCCATATTGGGTAAAAAAAAAATAAAAAAAAGAAACAAAAAAGAGCACAGGACATTCAACTCACATTTTCTACAGTTCTGTCTGCTGAGTCCCATTCTGAATATTGATAGAAAAAGAGGTTATTTCCCCTTCACTGTCCTTTATGCTTGAGTTCAGCTGATATGAGATTATTAAATTTCATACTGGAGCTTATAATGGTGGCCGTGCCTGTCATCACAATTGGACTTGCCTGGGGGCCAACAGTAGGTGTTGGTGTGTGTGTGAGGGAATAACTTCCCCTGAAACAGAGAATATGTCCTCATGAAAGCTTCTGCATATCAGCAGTCACTGCTACTATATTGCGAAGATAGCATTAAAATAATTCCCCCACATCAGATACTGCCGGCCATTCAGCAATATTCCTAATATAATTATTTGATTTGTTGCTTAGCCTTATTATATGGAAAGACTGAACATATTTTTAACACTTGCCACACATTTTTAATTGGGTTTGGAGAACCTGAGTACTGCAAAACCACTCACTTTTACCAAGTATTTTTGGTCTAGGTCCCAGTTAAAATATCTTATTACACTTAAAATAAGGCAAAACTAACTTCTGAGTAACTTTTCAGCAAGATACAGGAGCTTGTGTTAGGGAGATAATTACTTATTTACAGAGTTAGATGTTGGGCATTTACTCATTGCCATTACATTTATTTGAGTAAGTTTTTTGAAAAGAAAAAAAAATTAGGATTATTTACAAAAAGCAAAAAATTCACAAAAATTCACCAGAAAAGGACACACACCTGCAGTTTCTCTTAAAGTTTTATAAGTTTTTTATTTAAAGAAACTGACTTTGAAAATTTTTCTTTTGTCTGATTTTATTTTTTGTTACTTAACATATATGACAATATAAGTAATTTCTGTTTGTAAAATACCTAAATTTCCACTTAACCTCATATTTTGGTCCGCCTGATGATGGAAAATTTTTAAAATTATCTAATGATTTGATCAGTTATTCAGTACTTGAGTAAACTTTATACTAGCGGTTCTCAACGTGGGCGGTACCGCCCCCCGGGGGGTGTTCAGAGGACGGCAGGGGGCGCTGGCAGAAATTTTTACAAAGGGGGGCGCTGGGATGCCTTTGGGGGGCTTTGGTCGAAGGTAAACTTTACACCTTACATGCAGAACAATACCAGTTTAGACTTTGAGCAACTTGCTAAAACTGCATTGTGTAACATTAAAACATGCTTGGCTAGAACTGTATCGATGGCAGCTCTCCTTCTATTCAGTGTTTGTAGCTTCTTGGCGCAGCTCCGCTCTGCTGCTACTAGTAGCTTCACCGCATCAGTTCAGCGTTACACCGGCTGATGACGTTGCTGTGATTCACTTTGTCTGGTGTCTGATTTTCTAATATTTTATGTTTTATTGAGGATTTTTGTACAAATGTGTTGGCAGTTCTGTGATCATGTCAAAGCAGCAACTTATATTAAAAAGTGTTTTATTTCCGTCTGGAAGCTGCCTGCTTCCATGGAAGGACAACAGAAAATCGCTCTTATAAACATGTAATTACTAAAATCACGATACCCTCACTGTGTGTCCCTCTGAAAAATGAACCCATTTAAATAAAGAAATCCCTCCATGGTGATACCACGATAGTGAGCGTTCATTTTATAGCGTTAACACCGGAGCTGTAAGTGGTCCAGTATGAAACGGGGGTGATGGAACAACACAGCACTTTTAAATTTCAATAATCAGAATACAGAAATTGTTTCCGTTGTATTAAAAGGTTAATGTCAGTCTGCCTTTTCCCCATCGATACGTTTCCCGACCGCCCTGCACCTTAGGGGGTTAAAAACAAACAAACAAACAAAAAAACGACGTGCACATTGCGCAAAACTCTGAAACAGGAGAACTGGGACATAAAACAGAGCGACGAACTAGATGTGAAATATGGCACTAGTGATAGTAATATTAATAATAAAATAATAGTCAGAGCAAAGTAGCCTACAGATTCTTTGGTGGGGGGGCGGTGAGGGACCTGGATACAGGCTAGGGGGGCGCTGGCCCAAAAAGGTTGAGAAACACTGCTTTATACCAAATACTTTTGTACTCTTACTTGAATAATTTCTTGGACGGCTATTTTTACTTGAGTAAAAATATGTTTTTGGATTCTCTATCCACCTCTGATTACAGATTATTTTACTCATTAGACATTTTCCCAAAAGTGAAATAATTTGCCAGTGAAACTAATAGTTTTTCATTAATATTAAGGAATTATCTACTTTTTGTCAAGAAGTGGCGGTTTTGTGATGGTGAGAATGAACGCAGGGACCCTGCTGGAGATGATGATGATGAAAAGTTTAATAAGAAAGTAGCTCAAAACAGTCCGGTTCAGGCAGCACAGCAGAAGACTTATCAACAGCTAAATACTGGTAGCAACTGAAAATACAAGACTGAAAACGAGAGCTGAGTCAACACGGGACTTATCAGTTCTACTGTGACGACTACTGACAGTGACACACAAACACACACGGATCTGACAAAGAACAGAGACAACAGGTGGGCTTAAATACACAGGGAGCAATCAGGGGGACTAGACACACCTGGGAAACAGTTAGGGAGCAGACTGGACAGACTCGGGAACAGAACTAAATAAACTCAGGAAAACCTAGAAATAAATACACAGAAAACACAGATCCTCACACTTTTAGAATGTTTTTATTCATTAATCAATAATTAGGACATTCATTTAGCATAAATGCTGCCTCACACCGTCTGATTCCACATCTTCATGAGTTCTGTGGTGGAAAATTTTATTATCACTTTACTGCCAGATAATACAAGTTTTTATCACAATCCCCTTTTGACTTTAAGAAAATATGTAATATTTTATATTAATCTCATCAAATGTTACTTCATTTCCACAGATTCTATGGTTTTTTGCAGCAGCGTCTTTTCCTCGTCAGAAACTTTTCAGTTTCTTGCTAGCTACACCAGCTGGAGGAGCAAAGCAGATTGATGAATTTGATTGGCAACTAATCAGAAAAATTTGTGAAGTGTCAAACATATTCCCATAAAATACATTGAACTGTTGGCTGTAACCTGAAAATAATTTGGTTCTGTACTAAATCTATTACCAATATAATAAATGTGCTATTCCAGGAAGATCAAAGCTATTTCTAATGCAATATGACTAGAAAATAAATGCTGTTGTAAATTCAATTAACTCCTGAATGCAACCATGAATGGCCGTAGTTGTTTTTGTCCATTTATATATCCTTTTTATTTCCTAAACCAACCTCCAACTGTCTGGGTTGCCGTATCTTGGAGTGGTAATTTTTGCTCTTATCTTAAAAATGAATTCCAATAATTCAAGGTTAAGGTGACACTGGACATTAGAAAAATACTTCGTCTCATGGAGGTTTATTGTAAAACCGAGTGGCTTCTCATCTTCACACATTCCGTCTTGTGAAAACAAACGATGTTACTTATCTTTTGGGACTACTTTCACTTGGAGAACATATAAAAAACAAGTAAGGTCAGACAAGAGAAGATAAAACAGAATAAAAAGGCTTTGTCAGTACTGAACTGATACGCTGCTGAAATATTCAAACAGTGCAGAGCTGCAAGCAATATCTTTCTCCTTTCCAGTTACTCATCTTTGAAAATACTGTTGCCTCTTAAATGTTTTATTATATTTATTGTTATAATTTGCTGCAAGCTATTGTTTTGGAGAAAGCAACACGCCTCTGAAACTTTCAGACTACAACAATCACAAACATGCAAAGTCTGAAGGAATGTGAGCCGAAACTTCAGCATTTAACTAACTGTACACAAAAATAGCTGAAACGTTAAACCTAAATGTGTTGGAAAGCAGGATTTTATGAAATAAACATGTAATACTTACAATACAATGGTCATAATCAATAAATTATTAAATATGTTCTGATGAAGCTTGATTATCAGATTAAAAGTGCCTAATAGTTTAAGGTATTAGAAATAGTTTACATTAAACCTATACTTTAATGGTCTGATGAGATATTCCACAGTCTTGGTTTCTAACCTATTTCAATAGACTTGAAAACATAATTCTAGGTGTAATTAAGTTATTCATTTCAAACTCAAAAATATGTTACTGATCCCAAAAGGAAAATAAATATTTACAGTGAGCAAATTATTTTCTTAATGTACTTTTTATTGTCTGTACTTCCTGATTACACAGTTATGCAGAATGGATTGGAAAGCAGAAAAGGCCACCATGCCCATAAATCTAAAGCATAATCTCTCTGCCAAAGAAAACATTCCCGATAACCTTTATGACTACAGACCCGTCGCTCCGACTCAAGTTGTCATGAAGTGTTTTAATTAACTGGTTCTTCGGTACATTAAATTCAGCCTACTGGCCTCCTTCGATCAATACGCATTAAGGTCCCACTGAGGACGGTCTAATCCACACCGTACTGAGGCATTTGAAATGGGTCAGTGCATTCAATTCGTTTTGTTTATTTTAAAACATTATGTACACGGGTATTTTATCTAACAATGTCCTCTGATATGGATATTAGACCTACATCTCTACATGAATAAAAGTTTTGCTTTAAAATAGACGTATTACGCACATTTTGTACTTCTATTCGGGTTTTTACCACTTCTAAAAACAGCCCACCCAGCTGGCTTTTGGCAATGAGTTCATGTTTTTTGGCATCTGGAAAATAACTTTTCTTAAACCTTCCATAAATCAGCTGGCACTGACCTTTCACCTAGTAAGCCCAGCTGAGCCTAGCCCGTTGCCTAGCAACCCCTGCAAAATTCCACCCGTCACCTAGCAACCTAAGCTGCATTCCAAGAGATAGTAACTCTTTATTCACAGTGCATAAGACTGACATGACACTGTCAAACATGACATAACAACTGTCATGAATATGAAGTTTTCATGAATGTTTATTACTGTAATCATGAAGTCATAATGACACTTTAAATGCAAAATTGACACTTTTAATGGGCTTAATGCAAGTTTTAATGCAACTTTCCTTTGAAAGTGTCATTTACTGAATCACACTTCATGACTGTCAAATGTTCATGAAGACTCCTTTGTGTTTATGACAGTGTCATGTCAGTTTTATGCACACACCTTCAAAGTGTTACCCAAGTCATTCAGTTGGTTTTACCACTGTATGCACTCTCCAATGGCTGCTGGCAAAAAAACAAGTGTTTTTTGATGACTTGCCATCCAGAAATTACTTGCTGCATTCTTGTTGGTTGTGCAGGAGGCTCTAGTTCTGCTTTTCAAAGATTTATGGTTGTGTAATTGTGCATCTGTTTGTAGCCATTATTTATGTGAGAGTTTAAACATTGAGAATAAAAATAAACCACAGTGAAATTTTTTTAATTTAAAATTTTGTCATCCCTGTAAAAAGATTACCATTTAAGACCTGACTTTTACTCGCACACTTTTTAGGCTGAAGCCAGGAAAAGGCCGAACCCTTCTTGTAAATACACAAGCACACCCACACCAGGTGACAAATACAGTTGCAATGTCAGGCTATTTAAGGTGGGACACATTCCTGTCTGCCAGAAGGACTGTGACAGTGTCAAACCGCGTGGATGACATTGGCTCTGCAGGATTCTGCTCATTTGTCAATAGCGGGTTAGTCCAGGAGCCACTTTCTGGGCAGAGTACAATAAATATTAACCTCAGCCTGCTGAGAAGCAGCCATTTACTGGCAGCTTGGTCCGATCAAATCTGCTCCATAAATGAGCGAGGAAGTTTCACATGTCAGGACTTGTTTTGGTGACAATAGGTTTTAGTTTAGTTAGTTTTTTAATTGCCTCCCCATGTTTCCACCTGCATCTTTGCACTAGGAGGTATAAAACAGTGTAGAAAAAGGCTAAAAGAGGAACATATTTTAAAACATTTAGACTGATAAAAATCATTTTCACGTTCTAACTTCTTGGATAATACAGTTTTACAAATATTTAATGATAGATTTTTAATTAAAATGAACTCAAGGTACTTCATTACATACATGTTTCACTTCTTTAACACAAATTATGAGTTAACCAATCACACAGTCATATGTCAGCAATTAAAGCATATAGGCATTTTAATATTTCTCCCAGAAAACTTGCTAAGCCTGGTGGTAGTTTGGGTGTTAGGGCAGTTTGAGTGAAAAAATGTTTAAAGATGACAGGAAATTTGAAAATATAACTTGGTAATTGACAAAACCAAGAGCAAACAAAAAGAAATACAATTAATATAAATATATATTTTTTGTACTTGAGTTGTTTTATCCTAATTAAAGTGTCCAAAATGTCTGGATCCTTTCTCTGTGACTTGTCATTTTATCAGCTGAAGTTATTAGCGTGTGGACCGGTGAAGACAGGAAGTGGTTACGGAGTATGGGTGAATTAAATAAAATAAAAATAAAAGACATCTGACCTCATTCTCCCTATGTGTTCACATACTCACCGCTCTTTAACCCATCTTTGGTTGTTACTGGTGCATGAAAAAAAACAAAAAACAAATAAATAAATAATGTTGTTTGGCAGGGTGCAAGTAAAGCCTGGTGGCCCGCCAGGCTTATAATACACTGGGAGAACACATTCTCAGATATCAACAAACTTTAAATTCTAATGAACATTTAATGCTGGAACTGGAAGACATTTTAAATGTCCAGAATAAATAAACAAAGCAGAAGAAACAACAAATAAAATGAATTATGAAGTTTCTGTAAACAAAATTGTCTTTCAAGCAAATGGCAAGTTGAGACCAAAACACCAAACTGAAGACTTTTGTTATCCAAGCTTTGGTAGAAAGACAAAAGGGAAAAATGATAAATCATGCAAATGGAAATTATTGAGCTCCTTTAATTTATTATGCAGAGTAATTGATTGTTTATTGTGAAGGCCAAGCTGTGTGATGTCAACATCCTTCTTTTGCGGATGAGTAGGGTTTATTTAGTAGTATAAATGACCACTTAAAAACAACAAAAAAAGATTTTAGCAAAAAATCTGCTTTGTAAACGTACCTAAATTTTGTAATTTCAGTAAATTCACCTTATTGTAAATAAAAACTGTGGAAAAAAAGCAACATTTTATCAATGATCTCCTTTATAAGTGGCTTCAAAAATGTTTACCTGCTCTGTACAGGAGGGAAAAAAACATGAATCAATCGCTGGAAGGAAATGGACAGAGCTAAGATCGAAACTGACTGAGATATTCCCCTCCAATAACAAGAGAGTTTAATTAGTCTGAACATTATTACAGTAGGGACCAGGTGAAGAGCAGTTCAGGCATGAAAAGACATAAAACGTCTTCGACCACAACGATGATATCAAAGGCAGGAGCAGAAACTTTTTTACTTTTTAAAAAGAGAATCATAGGATTTCCAGGTGATGAAATTAAGTGTTTCCTCAGCTGACATCATTATTTGGTGTGTGAACAAGAGGAACATGTGCATAGTGGCAGGAGCTGAGCAACAAGGATGAGAGGAAGAAACTGTGTGTGTTGTGGAGCGTGATATTAGAACCAGTATTTTACCACAGAGAAACCTCCGAGCCGTAACGACCCGCCAGACTCCCGGGTCCAGCGGATCTGACAGACAGAATCCCTGAGCTGCAAAGAGTCGACTGACAAGTGATAGCGTCAAACTTTTTATTTAAATACGGGTTTTATGAGTTTTCCAGGCACATGTAGCCATTTTACAGCACAATTAAGAAGCTCTGTTACCTGTAGTTGTTTTTAAAAATGCTGTGCATATCAAAAATAACTTGGGGTGCATTCACACTGGCCCTGTTTCAATCAAACTCAAATCCGTTTGGCTGGAAGGTTTGGTTCATTTGGTGTAAATGAATTCTGGTCCACCTAAAGAACTCTGTCTGTTTGGTTGAAGTGAACTCCGGAACGGCTCCAATGCATCTAAGAACGCAAAGCGGACTGGAAACCGATCCAAAAGCAGGAAGTGGACTGCATTCTGGGTAAATACAACCAAAACAAACACATCAGCCCAGCGCCAGCAGGAGAAATGACTCATGGTCTTTCACTAAAGACAAAAAAGAAATCCTACAACCGCTAAAATCTGATGTTAATATATTTTTGTTTGCATTTCTTGAAGAAGGAAGTTGCGCTCAGTGTCTTCAGAAGTTTTTCTGTCATTTCCGTCTTGGTGCAGCGCCCCCTTAGGCGAGGAGGTGAACAGGCTTTTCAAACGGTTTGGTTTGTTTGACACATTGCAGTGTGAAAGCTGAAAATGTAACAAATGCTGCAATTTTGGTCCCAAATCTACCAGACTATCAGGTGTGAAAAAAAATCCTTAAATTGGCGTCAGTGTTTTTTGATGCTGTGAAATTTGGCATCTGTCTCTTTAAGACACTTGGTTCGCCTTCAGTTCATCATCACAACAGTGCGCCTCCATTATGCCGTTTACAACGCTCGTAGGTGTGAGTAGTTCGTATAAGCTCAGTAGATGTGCAGTTCCAACAGGTGTTTGCTAATTGCTGCTGCCGCTAGTCTGAAGGAGCAGTGTGGGAGACAGCTCAGCAATTTAAGTTTCACTTTCAAAGTTTTTTCAATAAATTTGTGTTACATTTCAGGGGAGAAAATTATATCTGACAATCCCAAAAATACAGACAGTTTCAGGGGTTTTAAAAGTCTTTAACTGGAATTTAATTCAAAATTCTTATAATTTATAACAATAAAACTTCTGTGACTGACTTAAGCAGCAGACCTGCATGAAAACAACTTCTAAGGGTTGGACATTTAAAGGTAAAGTGTATTTTAAGAGTTTAAAATGATCTGTGTGCTTTTTATCAGATAGCTGATGCTTCAGACAGGTGAGCATAATCAGGTAGAAAATGTGCCAAAAATGTCTATAAATGGAATATATTCCCAAACGATGTTATAGCAGGTTACTTCTGCTTTAAGTGTTTTTGATTTGCACAGCAGTGGAGACCTTTTAAAATAATTTATGTGCATTTTTACACCAGTCATTTTCAGTAAGGTTTTCCTTCCCCTTAAAAGCCAATTTACATTTGGATTAATGTATTCTAAGAAAAGTAAGACTCACAAACTCACTTTAAATATGTTTTTCCATAGGACAGAAGAAATAAATATCACTAGATTGAGATTCTAAGATTATTTTTATGCTACCTCAAAAAAGAAGAAAAGGAAAGAAAAACTCTGGTTAGAATTGATTTATTGTAAATATTGGCTGGATATTTGGTTTATGCTAAAAGATTCAACCTAAATTTCTGCTGCTGAAGCTCCAGTTTTATTTGTTTCACCTGTCAGAGTGCTGGATGACAAATTGAATAACACAGCAGATGATGAAACATTAAAGCCGGTGGAAAAAGAAAAGATTCGTAGGTTCAGCTGCTACCTGTCTGTCAAATCCTTTTCTGTGATTCTTTTTGCACTCAGTGGTGCAAGTTCAAGAATAACACTGACATCTGCACCGAGTTACAGCATCCAAAAAGATAAATTCTTCCTCTATGGCACCAAAATTAGGTAAAACCACAACATTTTATTCTACTAAAAATCCAAATTAGTCACAAAATAGTAAATTATTCTGAATTAATGAGATACACATCTGGGAAAAGAGAAGTTTAGTCTGATCACAGACTGAAACTAAACTAAATGAAACTCAGACTGAAACTAAACTAAATAAAACTCACAGACTGAAACTAAACTAAATAAAACTCACAGACTGAAACTAAACTAAATAAAATATGAAGCAGTGTGACGCTTTCTTTCGATCCTGTACAGAAAAATCAGATTTTCTTTGTGTTTTTTTTTTACAGGCTTCCTACACATTTTTAATGCCAAAATTCCTTACTTTAATAAAAAAATGTCTAGCTCTCTTTACTATTTTAAGTCATTTTAAATTTGTAAAGGTATTTTTATTTATATAGCACATTTTCAGCAACAAACCAATACAAAGTGCTTTCCAGGAATTCAAAGGAAATACAAACAAAAATAACAAACCAAAGGAAAGAGCAAAAAAAAAAATAAATAAATAATCTAATGTTGATCTAAATATGTAAACTAGGAGCTCCTGTTCAGACCAGTTTCCTCGGGTCTGATTCCATCTCTGGGTTGGAAGAACAGGAGTCTAAAACGTCATCTCAGTCCAAAAGTGTCTCTGCATCTAAATAGTGAGTACTCTACAGTTTCTGAAAACATGAGCTAAAGAGTGACTCACTTTTAATGGGTTAAAAGTGAGTCACTCCACAGTTTCTAACAAGTAGTAGTATAAAAAGTAACCAAGTTGTTCCTGTATTTCTGGATTCAAAGTTTGTTCATTCTAATTCTAATTCCTTTTCTGGGCTGCAGCAGTTTGAGTTTCTGCATAAAAGTTATCTAGGAAGTATAATGTTGATCTAAATCGTGCGTACTCCACAATTTCTGATATTACTAATAAACTAAAATAATCTAAAATAATCCAGCACATAACACCAGTTTTAAAGTCCCTACACTGGCTCCCTATAGCTCAGAGAATAGACTATAAAATACTGTTAGTTTATAAATCACTGAACGGCTCAGCACCACAGCCCATTAAAGATCAGCTGTTGGACCAACCTTCCAGACCCCTCTGGTCTTCTGGTTCTGGTTCTGCTCTGCATCCCCAGAACCAGAACCAAACGAGGAGAATCAGCATTCAGCTTCTATGCACCACAAATCTGGAACAAACTTCCAGAAAACTGTAAAACAGCTGAAACACTGAGTACCCACCTGTTTAGAGTTTGAAACGTAATTAATGATGAATCTGATGATGGCACTGACTTAATGTAATGTTTTGGTTGTTGATTCTATGTTGCATGACTCTGTTTTTGTGTTTGTTGTGATGTAAAGCACTTTGAAATGCTGAAATGTGCTATACAAATAAAATTTGATTTGATTTGATTTGATACCTCAAATTTTTGTAGCTCACAGCAGTTTAAGGCTGTGAATATTTGAAAGGCATATTAGTCCAAAACAGTCGGAAGAATAGCATACATCCTTCTTTTGTGACTGATTTTGTCTCCTGTTGATAAGAATCAAGTTTAGAGGAAGAGTCACTTATTGTGGACCTTTGCATTGAATCAGTTTGGTCTCTTCTTTATTCCCTCTACTGGAGGCGGTTTCTCCTCATGAACAGCAGGTGGCAGCAGCAGCTCGTTATAAAGAAACGAAGTGGTTGAACTGTAAGCAAAAGAAAAACTAAACTTTTTGTGTTCTGTTCATAAAATAGTTGTGAGTAACATGGTAACGTTTATTTGACTCCTTATCTCTGGTTTTTGAGGCGTTGGAAGATGTTTAAACAGTAAAAATATGTCAGTTGTTTCTTAGCTATTAGCAATGCATTGTGGGTAATCAAACGTTATTTTGAACATTAAATCTTTGCATTTTCCAGGTTTCTATAGCCCAGTTATCCCAGAATGTGTTAGCTGGTTGATCACTAGCCACTCAGCTCTGTTTTTATTTTATTTAAACTAACAATGTGTCGGCACCGTGAGTCATGTGGGTATGTCTGCGAAAGACATCCCGGCGAGAGAGAAGAGCAACTCATACTTACCTGGCAGGGGAGATACTATGATCATGAAGGTGGTTCACCCAGGGTGAGGCTCAGCCATTGCACTCCGGTTGTGCTGACCCCTGCGAATTCCCCAAATGTGGGAATCTCGACTGCATAATTTCTGGTAGTGGGGGACTGCGTTCGCGCTCTCCCCTGATTTACTGTTAATGACAAACATGACCTTAATGTTACGAAGGTATTCCTTCATAGTGAAGACTCAGGTTTCACTTCTAAGACATGAACACAGTTTAAAGTAGGTGACAAAACAAAGTCCCTGCTTTGCATTAATACAGTAATTTATGAAGAAGAAGCTCTCCAACTGTTAATTTAAATCTAATTTTAAGGAGAAACTGGAGCTGGGCTTTTCTTCAAATGTGAGCTAAAATCGTCAAAATACTTAAACACTTATAAATAAAATGGCAAAAAATTGCCCTATATATTGCTGGGTTTCAGACACGTGACCCGGATGACGCGCGAAATTCAGATGGTGGCCCGGAAGTAATGCCCTGAATAGGCTGGAACAGAGAGAAAATGTGTGTATATTTAGGATATGATCGTATTGTCTCAGTAAAAAAGACTTATCTTATAATCTTGAGGATTTACCTGGTGGCGAGGAGATCCACATAACTAACTACCAGGAGCTGCAGACCTCATATGACGAGCCAGGTGAAATGTTTCAAAAGCCTGGAGCATAAAATTATTTTTGTTTCAGGTTGAGTCAACCATTTAGGATCAAAAGAAACATTACATGGCTCTTTCTGCCTGGTAAGAACGCCTGGAAAGTAACAGCTCACTGTATGGCTGGGTAGGTTATATTTAATTTATTTAGCTTTTTTTAAGCATGAAAGTCCCACTGAATAAACATTATACTTTCTGCCAGGTACTCGGCACTGAGCTAGCTGCTAACAACGTTAGCACTCTGAGGACTACCAAACTATATTGACTACCAAGATTGTTTTTAGGGTGTAAAAATAATATATCTTACCTTATATAAGAGTGGCTGTTCTAAGTTACTGTCCAGTAAAATAGCTGAAAATGCATTTTAAACGATCCTTACCTGTCAGAAAGTGCCGTTGTCAGTTTCCGCATCTCCTGTTTTTAGCGGTAGATTGTTGACCCACTTTTCTCCTCTTTTTTTTCCGTAAGCTGTTTTTTAAACAAACAAAATTGTCTTTAAAAAATATTATGGACTGAAGATTTTTAAACTAAATTGGATTAACAAAAATAATGATCAGGTGAATAAACTGATTATGAAACTAAAACCAAACAATAATTTCTGTCCCTATAAAGATCTAGACATAACATTTTGTTGATGATTTTTTTTCCATCATTGTTTCATTTCGCCTTTAAAGAATGGAATTATGGGTATTATCCTCTCCGTTTTTCAGTCTTTTTTGCATAATGTCTCCATAATTTCTGCCTTCTTCTCTCTTCAGTTCCAACTTGACCCCGTCTGAACTTTTTCAACCAGACTAATAAAACCAAACATGAACTGGAGTCAGTTTTCCGGCTCAGAGAGCTCCATCTTTTTCAGCTGAGGCATAAAAAATGGAAAATCCTCCGCAGCTGGACGCCTGCAGCTCCTATAGAGGGTGTGGAGATTCTCTTTATAATAAAAACAGGTTTAAATCCCTTTCAGACGATCCAGCTGCAGTGGAGTAAAGGAGATTAGAGACAAACGGATCCCACATCCATCTTAAAATCCCCACAACTCGCATGTTTTTAAGTTTTAAGCATTTTCTTAATTTGAATTTAATTTATAGGCTTAAGCTTATGGTAAAGTGTGCGGAGATAAAGGTAATAAGCACTTTGTATTGCCTTGTTGCTGAAAATGTTCTATATAAATAAAATTATCTTTCCCTTTAATTTTAGTTTTTCTGTGTTCCAAGCTCCAATCCCTGTTCCGGGTTGCTAAATAAGACAATAAGATCATTAATGATGCTTTTTATTTGAGTTTGGATAAATATGTATTGCTTAATTTAGCTTTCTGAAAAAAAATATATATATATAATACAGGGTTAAAATGCCAATCGATCTTTTCTCTCTAGCAAGACTCCAATGGGAATCATGGCGAGTTTGCCTACACTGCCACCTAGTGTTCCTTCTTATTAGTACAGTTAAATATTAATTTAAACGGCTTATTGCGTTTTTTAAATCTTGTTTAAAAAACAAGATTTTTTCAGTTATTTCTTTAACGTTTCTTTTTTTTTTTTTTGGTGATGTGTGTATTGTGTTCTGTCCCATGAATTTTATATTGAAATATTAGTTTTTTCTGCTTACTTGTCTTAGGAAAAAAGATGAAATTTTAGCTATCGTGTAAGTTTACTCCCATTAATTGTGGTAATGTTGATTAATGTGATCTGTCCAAATCAAATAAATTTAATTAAAGAAAAAAATAAAAAGCAGAAAGCTGATTAGATAGATGTGTCTACAAAGTACAAGTAGTGAATTACAACTTAAAAAATAACTATATACTTTCAGAAACCCTAAATCACTTGATACTGTTTAAATGTCAAGGAATACTGAAAAAACAAACTCAAATTTTGTCTAAATTGATTTTTTTATGATAAACAATTTGACATATAAATTGGTCATGATTAATGCAGGTGTAATTCAATCTGCATTTGTCATATTTTAGGTGCTTCTAGATTGATTTTGTTACTTTATGGACAAAATTGAGGCTTTGCATTTTTTGTCACCTGTTAAGATATTAACAGGTGACACTACAAAAAAAATACATAAATACATTTGTTGGAAAAAATAAATTACTGACCACCAGGGAACAAAACTGTATATTTTTGTTTTCATAAATTTTCCATCTACAGCAGTGTTTCTCAGCCCTGGTCGTCACCGCCCCCTGCTCTGCATGTTTTAGACGTGCCTCTATTCCAGAACAGCTGATTCAAATGATTGCATGACCACCAAGTACTGCAGAAACCTGTTAATCACCCAGAGATGCAATTCAGGTGTGTGGCTGAAGGGAAATGCCTAAAACATGCAGGACAGGGGGGCGATGAGGACCAGGGTTGAGAAACACTGATCTACCGTGTAGTTTAATTTGTAAATTCGCTACAAAAATAACTAAAAGTTGAAAGGAAATCTTGTAATTCTTCTGTAAAATGTTTCAAACTCCAGTGAAGACTGCAAACAGATTATTAAAAAACATATTTATTAAAATAAATGGTAAACAGTTTGACAAAGTTTTATTTAGGTAAAGAAATTCAGAGGAAACGATGCTTTCTAGTCAGGGAGAGTTAATCTGATAACTTTATCATTTCTTTTACTGGACTTTTCAACTTTAATAAAAAAAAATAATTTAAAACGAGAAAAAAAAAAAAAAAAAAAAACTCAGCCTGAAACTGTTTACGTTGGACAAAGATGCGTTTTAGTCAAAGTAAGTTTCCTTCACATCTTCAGCTCCAAGTTCCACCTGTAAAGTTCTTCTCCTCCTTTTTTAACGTCTTTCCAGATGTTGCTGGGAAATGAATCCATCCGGGTCGGGATCGGACCGACTCCGTCTAAAAAGAGTTTGGCCTCTCTGTGCTCCGATGCTGCTGAGCTAGCTTACCGTAGCCGCCTCTGGCCGGGTCGTAGTCCTGCCTGTACTCATCCCTCACCTGAAGAAACCAAACACAACCAGAGGCGACATGAAACGCACGACGACTCAGACAGGATATTTTACTACGTTCAGGTCCGTCATTATAACAAGTTCCACTGGATGATAAATTGTCCCAGAAGTTATTGTGATAAACGATAATGTTGTTGCTTTGAGACCATTTTTAAGTAATATAATGGTTAAAGTAATGCAGGAACACATTCTTCAGTAAACTTTAAATTCTAATGAACATTTAAGTTCTTCTTCTTCTTACTTGTCCTCCAGATTTCCCACGGCCGTACTGCCTGCCCTCCTTGAAGCCGGCGTCCCAGTCCGTCCTGATGATGCGATCGTCCAGCCGTGTTCCGTTAACGAAGCGCATGGCGTTCTCTGCATCTCCCCGCGTGTAATATCTGATACAACAGCAGCTAAGGTGTGTGTCACACACACTCTGTGTTTAAGTTTGTTAAAACAGTCAGGCAAACACATTTTGGGTGTTGAAACTTCATTTTTTTCTCTGATTGGGACATTAAAATTTGAAAGGATACTCTACAAAACAGAATCCACAAGCAGTCTTCTTGATCTTATCCAGACCTATGATGATGCGCTTCACATCGCCACATTTAGAAAACAGCTCATGCACCTGTTTTCACAACACAAATTGAAAATAAATAGACCTGAAATGTTATAATGAAACTTTAAAGTCGGATTATAACTAAGGGTTGTACCTGCTCCTCTGTGGTGTAGAAGGAGAGATTCCCCACATACAGAGTATTGCTCTGCTTCAGCAGCTTCTCCTGTTCATAGCGATTCCCCTAAAGCAGGAGAAACAGAAAAAATGTGAATAAAATATACTTTGAGAAAGCCAACACTTCAAATCCCATCTAAAATGAATCTGTTATGCATTAAACTTTAAAAAAGTAAACAGGATATCCTAAATCTACAGTAAAATAATGTTTTCTTCCAAAAATACATTCAAGAAAAATGCTTTTAGTGCAAGAACTTTATGAAAGTGTTGATTCTATGTGGTTTGTGTTATTTTAATTTTTGCTATATTTTATTGTGTTATGCTGATTGGGAAATTTCAATGTTTGTAAATTTTGTGATAAAAAAGTATCTTAAAAAAATGTGACTAAAAACATATTTTCTTTTTTTTTTTTACCGAGTTCAAATTTTAAAATGAATTTCTTTATAATTGAATAAAAAACGCAACATGAAAGCAGGCAAAATGGGAAAATGTAAATTAATCAAATCATGGCTGGAAATTACAATTTAAAACTGATTTTCCTTCCATTTATTTTTGCTTTATTAACAAAGGTAGGTGAAGAAAGACACTAATTACGGAGCAAAATATAACCACTGTAAACACTGTTTGAGTGAGGCACATTTTCTCATATCATCATACAGTTAAAGAAGCATAAGTCAGTATTTTTGTTTATATGTGCAGCAATGTAAACAATATGTATCTCGGGGTTAAATATCATAGCAGCAACCGCGTTCATTCAAAAACCTTAGCCGTTAGCTTCACAGTTGGCTAACTTGAAAAACGGTTAAAGCTCATTTAACTTCCGCGTCGCCGTCAAAAAGTTTCTTCTTCACTCACCTTAAAGTGCTGGTCTCTGTACTGACTGACCTCGATGTACGAATCGCTATTCAAAGCGTTTAGCTTCACGGACATTGTGGAGGAATCGCAGCAAAGCGCTCTGCTGCTTTTTTCAACGTTCAGAAACGGGACACAAGAATTTCCGGTTCAGGTGTGCGTCTGTTAAAAGGCTCCGCCACCACAGAGTGTTATAAACAGCGCCCTCTGCTGGTAACAAGCTATTACTCCATAATGGGTACTAATGTGGTGGTGTACCCCGCAGCTATAACAATGCACATAAAATAACTATTACACACCAGCCTCTCCCGCAATTAATTTTCTTAGTGAGAAAACCCCCTTAAATTTTCGCCCAATTAATTCTCGTTTTGCTCTAAATTTTATCTACATTAACTAGTTTTTCAGCTTGTGTGCCTGGATTAAAATATATCTTGTATGCAACAGCACCTTGAACCATTATCACTTTTTTCTTCTTGTTAAAATTCATAAAAAGATTGTATATTTTAACATATTAAAATATTTATGAGGTGTAATTTATCTTTTTATATGTTTGGTGCCTTCAGTAATCTTCTGCTTGGTCTCCAAATTGTTCTACTTTGACTTATTATGAACACATTTCATTTATTTTCATAAATATTAAACTTTAGTGTTGGTTTATTGCAAATCAGAAGTGTTCAGGATGCTCTTCCTCAATCAGAAGACATTGTCTAAAGCTAAACAACCTGCATAAAAATAATCACCACCAGCGCTTAAAAGGGAAAAGTTAGGGAAACATTTTATTGTAATTACAAAACAAAAAATATTCATAATCACTTGGCCCCTGCCTCAGTTTTACCTGATTTACTGTCAATCATTTGTGAAAGAGGAATGTAGCAATGTAAGTAAACAAGTTTTCATGAAGCAAAAATCAACAGATGAAGTGGTGTGATGTCATCCTGAACAAAAGCTGGACTTTACTGCCTAATATTGTTTATTACATCATACGATCATTTAAGTCATACTAAAAGGAGAACAGAGGCTCTGCTGGGGTTTAGATTCATTTCCCTGGTTTTGTTTTTAATCTTCTTGCTCATTCTTCAAATGTCAGGCGGTCTCCATTTAATGCAGCAGCAATTCTTGGATCCTGAAAGATGAAATAAAATATTCAGATAACAGAAAGAAATAATTAACCAATTTGAAATAAGAGATTAATTGAAATCAAATTAGGCAAAATAAAAACATGAAAAAATATATGTGTGTGTTAATCTGCTTTGTGAATTACTTAGTCAACTTCCAAGTACATAGTGGTGTACTTGACTGAGTAATAATTTGATCAGTTACTCAGTACTTGACTAGACTTTTTACCACATACTTTTTACTCACGTAATTTCTTGGACGGATACTTTTACTATTACTTGAATAAAAATATGTTGAATTTGTGCTACTCTTACTCTAAACATATCTGAAAATAAGCTTGTTATTCATTCACTTAAGTTACTCAGAAAAAGTAGAAATACTAAATAAAATTACTCGAGTAAAAATATTAGTGAAAATACTCCCTAAAATCGCTCCTCCCCTCCCCCTCCCTTAAGTAAATGTGACTGAGTAAATAAAACCAGTTTTAACATGTAAGAAAACAAAACATACTAATAAACTTCTTTAAATCCGTCGTTTATTTCTACGTCAAAGGTCCGATCTCCTTTCGATGCTCAGCAGCTCCACTTCGAAGATGAGCGTCGCTCCTCCGGGGATCTTCGGCGGAGCTCCCCGGTCTCCGTAGCCCAGCTCCGCCGGGATGACCAGCTTCCTCTTCTCGCCCTCGCACATGCCCAGCAGGCCCTGGTCCCAGCCCTTGATCACCTGGCCGGTTCCCAGGGTGAAGGTGAACGGCTGGCCCCGGGGAATGCTGCTGTCGAACTCCGTTCCGTCCTCCAGCTTGCCGGTGTAGTGCATGTTCAGCACGTCACCTTTGCGGGACTTGATGGGACAGTTGTCCACTCGCTTCTTGATCCCGATCTGCAGCTTCTTCTTGTCGGCTCCGCTAACCGCCGCGGGGCCGAGGGAGAGAGCCGCCATTACCACCAGCAACAGCAGCCGCATGGTTACAGAGTAGGAGCGCTGAAAAAGAGAGCTAGAAAATCCTTTTCCGAAAAACGGATGTATGAGCAGTACGACCGGATGTGGTTCACCACCTGGTGTTACCGGATAAACATTCCGGAGGATATTGGAACTGAACATTTCGGTCAAAGAACTTGTATTTTTTTATTTTTTTAAAACAGTCCTTAGCTTTATTCAGTAAAAACTGAGTTAAATTCTTTTTATAAATGCTTATTTTTTGTAAAGTCGAAAAAGTTTTATTTTTTTTTACATTTGCATTTTTGTGTTGTATATGTAATATAATAAAGTTGACGGTTTATAAGTGTCCACTCATTTTAATTAACATTTAATTTAATAATGTAATATGTAATAAATTTTCATTATAATTTCATAATGAAAACCAAAGAAGGGGGACATATATACATACACATAAACAATTACACATGTTAACAATTGTGATTAAAAAAACAACAAAAACATTAATGCTAATGATGTGTGTGGAGGGAGGGGTGTGCGTGTGTGTGTATTTCTGCTGCATTTTCCAAGACAGCCTCAGTTTTGGTAGTTTTCTAACATTATTATTCTAGACAATTCAAGGGGAACACATTTTTCAAGTTTAGAACAGACAAATAACGAGTAAAATACTACTCGTGTGATATACTACTTTGTAGTATATTTCACTTTTATGTTTCAATTCAAACATAAAAGTGAACTCCTGCCCTTCATCAGTTTTTGCCTTTTTTTTTTACTCTCGGCTGCGGATGAAAATATCCTTGACATCCAGCAGGGGGCAGTACTACAACTCAATTAAATGCAGATTACCGTAACACTGGAAGAAGAAGATTCTCTTGTTGTGTTACCAAACATCCACTGTCTTTATGTCATTTAAATCCAACTTAAGCTGAAGTAAGTAAAATTTGTACTGACATAAAATATATATATTATTTATATGCTTAATGAAAACTGATATCATTGTAGGGTTGAAAGAGGTCAAGAAAAAAAAGAAGAGAAGAAGAAGCAGCTAACCGACTGCGGACAAAATGCTATCTCGCATGTTAGCGTATCTCGTCAATAACCTCCAGGTTATTGAGAAGTTGGCGGAGTCCCGTCCGATCCGGAGGGCGGCTCAGCTTACGGCGTACGCCCTCACCAAGGCTCAGATCGTCGGCCGGGACACGTCGGAGCGAGTCATGCGGTCCCAGACGCTGCGGCAGGTCCGACAGGAAGCCGGCAGAGTCCCCGGCGACCTGGAAGAGGTGAGCAACCGCCTGCGGAGAGTCCGGGAGACGTTCGTGAAGGAGGTGAAGGACGGATGGAAAGATGGCTCCAGGCGGATAAAGAAGTAAAGAAGACCGGAGGGTTTCTGTGCTGCTGGAAGGACTGATGATTACGTTGGAGTTTAGGTCTGAATGAGGAAATATCAGTCTGATGTGAGCCTAACAATCTGCCTCTACAAAGCTGACGAGCATAACTGGTTTGCACCTTCTCTTGTTTTAAAATGAACTTCACTTTTTTGTTTTTAAAAACACATGGAAAGGGTTTTTATTGTATCGGAGAGGGGAAAAACTCTGTGTAAGCTAATATTGGAATATTACTACGACGGACATTCAGGACCATACTAAGAAAAAAAGTTACAATAAAATAAAACTTACGAGAATAAGCCATGATATCGATGTTCAATAAGTAGAATAAAAAGTCAAGTAAAGCCGTGATAATGAGAAGAGTATCAGTTTATTCACTTTTTCAATTGAAACATCAAATGCCTTTAACTTAGGGACCTTCATTTTTATTTATTGCCACCTTAATCTACACATTTTTTTTTCAGTGTGCAGTTCACAAACTGCCGTCCTGCCAAAGAGCTTCGGCAGCTCACTACTTGTAAAACATATTCTGCTGGAAACGTTTTTAAATGTGTAAAGATGTATCTGTATGTATATATAATGAATTTATCTGCCATTACAATTTAAATAAAGACTAATTTATACCAGATTATTTCCAAAGTGACTAAAGATGCAAAATATATAAAGAAAATTTGGAGTTGGCAATATTTTGAAGTTTGTGAGACCTCAAAATATTGAGGTTTTCAGCATAAAACTGGAGGAAATGAGAAGGAAACATTTAAAAAAGAACTGCAAAATAAGAAAAGCAGGGACATAGTTGGAGAAAATGTCAAATATTTTAAAGAATAAATTACATGACTCAGTTCATTTCGCTTACATGTTTATTTAATTTAGACAAGCACAGAACAGCAGC
Organism: Poecilia mexicana; assembly: GCF_051168715.1. NCBI lineage: Eukaryota > Metazoa > Chordata > Actinopteri > Cyprinodontiformes > Poeciliidae > Poecilia > Poecilia mexicana. Next base: position 260,296 of record NW_028263373.1, on the reverse strand, counting down.
AGCTTAATGCAGTAATACTTATGCAGGCACACTGGCCTGGCAACTAAATATTAGTCACACGTTTAATCATTTCACAAAGAAATAAATCTCTATCAGAAGGAAGAGAATGCATCAACGTCTGACAGCATGAGTCAGTACATATACACTGATATGGCACCTGAACGTCATATAAAAATAAATCTTTCATTGTAGGAAAATACACAACAATCAGCAGTTTAAAGCAAAATAAAATGGAGCAACAAAAATAAGAAAGGTAAGTTTGTTTTGGTCAGAAGTGAGAAATAAACTTCATTTTTTTAATAATAATTGAACCAAAGTTTTTTCTGAGTTTTAGTGAATTTTCTTTGAGGTAAATATGACGGTAACTTATTTAAAGTGGCCTTTGTAAACTTTAAAAATCAGCTTTTTGACGAGGCGCTGTGTAAATGTAACAGGTGGGAGCATACGCACTGGTATGGCAACCCACCCTCCGTAAACAAAATGGCGCCCTCCGTCTTCTTCTCACATGTTGTCAAATCTCTGCCAAACAAACACAATGTGCTCCGTTTCTCTTTATTGCTCCAATCAGCTCTTTTATCCCCAGATTGTAAATTAACACACAAACAAACTGGATTGGGTTTCTAGAAAGCAACTAGTCTGAAGCTACAAACTGTGATTTAACTAGGCCGCAATCAAACGAGTTAAAAAGACAAAGAGGAAAAGAAGTGATGATGAGGTGATTGAGAGTGCGGGATAATGTGTGTGAAGAAGAAACAGGTCTGGAGGTGAATCTGGAGTCGTTACATCCAGACGTTGGTCAACGTGAGGCTGAGCAACGCAACCAGCAGCAGCAACGCAGAGGAGACGGCTGCAACGAAAATCAGAAAATATCAAAACCGAAAACAGTTTTCATTTTTGTGAGGGCTATCTTAATAGACTGGCAAAAATTACTTTTTCTGAGCTAAAAAAGTTGAAAAATGAAAAAAGAAAAATGTAAACTTTCTAAGATTAATCGGCACTTTGGGGTTTGTATGTAAATTCATTATAAATAACATTTTATTATTAATCTAATCATTTACGATTTTTACTCCTAGCAGATTTTCCACTTTTCAAATTCAGAATTTCCAAGATATTTTAGAGAAAATTTCTAAGATTAATCTTAAAATTTCTGATTTTTTTTCTAGTAATTTTTTTTTACTTTTGGAGATAAAAACATTCCTTTTTTTCTAGAAAATATCTGAGATCAATGCCAAATCAGATTTTTTTTTCTTGAAAATTTTTGACTTTTAAAACTCAGAAATTTTCACATTTTTTCCACAAACAATTCTGAGATTAATCTCAAAATTTCAGATTTTCTTTCTTGAAAATTTTCAACTTTCGAAACTCTGAAATTTCCTTGTTTTTTCTGGAACATTTCTGAGATCAAAAAAAAAAAAAATTCAGAGTTTTTGGGGCGTAAATTTAATCCTTTTTTGATCCTGTGAGGCTCTGATGGAGGCGTCTTCCTGTTAAAACCAGCTTAGCATGTGGAATATCTATAAACTTCAGAACTCTGCAAAATAAGTTCTGTTGCTATAAGACTGCAGCAAACTAAGCGACATCTGGCAGGGTTTCCTCAGAAAGAGACTAATAAACTCGACTTGATTGCATCATTTCATAACTAGAATTTAATTGGAATCCATAGATTACAGTAGAATCTGTCTGTATGATTGATATTACTAATAAGTCTGAATATCAATGTTTCTCTCAGAAAACCAAATAATTTCACCTGTGTTGGAGGAGCTGCACTCGAGGTCCTCCACTGAGTTCATGTAATCCTGACCCAGCCATTCCTGGTACGTCTTTTTGTCGCCAACGCCGATGATGCGAACAGTGGAGTCTTTGAAAATCAGGTCTGTGCCCTCGTAGCCCTGAGAGTCAAACATCTTGAAACCAGAACCGGTGTCACTGCTGAAGTGGGTCTGCAGAGACGAAGGAAGAAATACAGGAAAATGGAGAAACCTCAGAATCACTGCCAAAGCATTGAAGTCTGCCTTAAATCATAAAATCTTTCTGTACAGTAGCACCAGCTGTGTTTCCACTGACCGGGTAATTATGCAATTTGACATTTTGAAAGTAAATTTTTCATTTTGTGCTAGGATGAGGTATTTTTTAACCGTATCAAAATTGGTTTTATTTCGCAAAACTGTGATGGAAACTTTTATTTTTCAAATCACACAAGTCACATGATCTAACACCAGCTGTTACTACTGGCAGAAACCATGAAGAAGACGACAACAGGAAGTAGTTTTTAATTATATATCGCCTGAACAAACTTATTCATGTGTGATTTCAATTGTATTTCTTGTTTAGTGGGAACATTGTGATTCGTGTATATTTGTAATGGAAATGCAGCAAGTGAAATGATAAATCTCAGTTTCTAGAGTGTCCTTCAAAGATTCATTTTCATTATAAGTAATAAGTGTTGTCCCAGACTTGAGTCAAAGTTTTAGCCGTTTTGACTGAGCTCTGGACTGTCCTGACCTGTGCGCGGTCCAGCAGCCCGTAGATGGCGTGGATGTTGGTTTCTGGTCGCACCATGACGGCGTGAGAGGGAACCCTGGCCAGGTTGCACAGCCGGTACTGGGAGACCTCGGCTTTGGTTCCCTGGGAGCAGAGCAGCTGGAAGTCTGTCGACACCAAACCTGCAGCCCAGCTTTCCGTCGAATGACCTGAAACCACGACGGTCGAGTTAATTCCTGGAGCCGTCAGAACCTCCGAGACGATTTCTGAAAAGTTTCTCACCGTCTGTGTTTTGGAAGACAGTGGAATGCTTGACGAAAGCCACGTCTCCGTCCCCGCTAGCCAGACACCTGAGTGAGCAAATTACTGATTTTACACCTTAAATAAAAACGTAGCAGAAAAGCTTTCTGCTTCATGACACAACTAGTAAATTATTTTGAGAGAAAAGTAAATAAATTCCCCCCATGTCCTCTAGGGGGCTCCATAAACACCAAAACATTTTTGGAGAAGTGTTAAAAACACCAGGATTGGTTTCGGTACCTGAACGCCCCGTCGTAACCGTCGTACCGATCTTTTCCTTTTTCACATTTATTCTGGCCCGAGTCGTCTCCCACACACAGATCACACAGGTTCTTGGGGAAGCCGTTCTGATTGGCGCCAGGAACGCAGCTCTTCTCGAAGAATCCTCCCACCGCTAACAATCAGAGGAGGCAGAAAACACAGAGATGAGCAGGGCAGTTCAGGACCAGTCACCAGAATCTGAGTCCAAATGAGGATTTTAGTATCAGCTCAAACGAGTCCAAACGTTTTGTACCATCTGACAGAACCACCAAGCTGAAAGCACCGAGACGCCACAATCTATTTGTAAATGTTTAAGTTAAAAATGCAAAATAATTTCTTTATTTTTTTTGGTACCTGATCTGCAACAAATTACCATGAAGAATTTAACTCAATTTACAACAAGTGAAGCTAAAATTGACATCTGTTGACAGAAGTTTTGGGTAAACATATTTACAAAGTTGTTTTTTTTGTTCTTATATTTTTGTCCAGTTTTAATTTAATTCTCCTCTGAGGATGCTGTTCTTCCTGCAAATAGTTTTTTTTTCTTGTCTGTACACTCAGAGGTGGGTGATTACCCAAAAACTGAACTCAAGTAACTGATCAAATAATCAATCACTTAATATTTAAAAATTACATCATCAGATGGACCAAAATGTAAATTTGAGTGGAAATTTTGGCATTTTAAGAACAAAAATTACAATAATTCATAAAAATAAAAAATATCAAAATCACGCAAAAGAAAAATTTTAAATCAGTTTCTTTCAATAAAAAACTGGTGAAACTTTAACAGAAACATCAGTTGTGAGTCTGTTTGGTGAATTTTGGGTTAAAACTTGTTTGTTTTTCACTCAGTGGGAAGAAAATCCAGAGATTTTACTCAGTTAAGAGCAGAAATACTTATAATAAAACTACTCAAAGTACGGCGCAGTAAAAATACTCCAAAAAGTAAATTTTTTCAAAAGAGTTACTCAAGTAAATGTAACTAGATCCTATCCAAGTCTGTGTGTATGCCAATAATCAATTACCAAACTAGTAGACGATTATTTCAATAATCAATTAATCTGATTAATAGTTTCAGCCCTAGAAACTATTATACAAAACAAATCAAAATTACAAGAGGGAACCTGAAGCTAAAGTATGTATCCGACACCGGTATCGATATTATTGATACAATCGATATAATCGATCGACGCTCCTGCACTGACCTTGGGGAACCTGGCAGTCTTTCGGGCTGATCAGTCCTCTCTCTATCAGAGCGGACGCGGGGACGTTCCAGCCTGCGGTGCGACCGTAGCCGGTGTGACAGGAGCGACCGTCACGCAGGTCGTCAAGGCTACGGATGCCGGTGTTGCTTTTCTTCACCACTGCCACTGCGTAGTATGAGGAGCCGTCACGCTCGCCTTCTAGAAAGGAGAAAACGGGACGCATGAGAGCCGGACTGAGGAAACACGGCGTCTGGTTTCTGTTACCTGTGTAACTCTCGGCTGCAGCGGGAACCAAGCCGTAGTTTTTACCCGCCGTGTAAATGTACCCTCCATCCAACGTCATGGCGTCCGCCTCGTTGTTCTGCAACATTATGAAGATGGGAGACTGAAGCATTCTTTAGATCAAAGCAGTAAAGCTAAATATCATGTAGTTATAGTTACTTTGATCTTGGCCATGCAGTCAGCCAGAGAGGCGCCGTGGATGCAGCTGACGGTGGGAGTGAGGCTTTTGCTCTTAAAGGCGGCGCCCATATCGGCACATTTCTGCTGCTCTCCGCTCGACAAAACACACCATCGGATGGCAGAGGGGATGTCTGCAAAAAACCCTCAGTTACCTTCTGCTCTGTTTCACTCAGAGGTGGCAGGTTGAGCACCGAGAAACTTTCTTTTTGGTAGCCATCCAAGAAATCACTCAAATAAGAGTAAAAAAGTATTTGGTGAAAAGGCTTCTCAAGTACTGCGTTAACAAGACATAAATTTATCAATCAATCAATCGAGTTTATTTGTGTAGCAAATTTCAGCAACAAGGCAAATCAAACAGCTTTAAAAACACAAAAATACAAAGTAACAGAAAATATCACGCAGCCAGCAACTGAGAAAACCAGTAAATATCAGATTGTGCCAACATTACACATTGGTCAATATTTCATTTATTACGGTTCAAAAGAAACTCTAAAATTTATGAGGAATTTTTGGTATTTTAAGGACTAAAATGAAAATAATTTACATAAATAACATAATTACAAAATCAGGCAAAAGAAAAATGTGTCCAAATAAATTTCTTTCCATGTGAAACGTACAAAAACCACAGGTGTGTGTCTGGGGATTTTTTGGTTAAAACAAAGTTGTTCTTTAAGTTAGAGTCGAGATACTTCATGATACAATTACTCAAGTAAAAAGTAAAAAGTTACTCAAGTAACTGAATAAATGTAACTTGTTTTATGGTTTTATCACTTTTGTTTTGTGGGGGAAAAAATTCATGTTAACATTCTTGTAACAATGTTATAAACTAGTTAAATGGATTACTGTGATTTTTTTATGCTATTTGAAACATTAGCATTAGCTTGTTTAGCTTTAAATGAGGTGTTAGCAGTGCAGCTCACCTTGAGGTGTGCAGTCCATGGCTTTCCTGACGTTGTAATAGTTGGTGCTCATCCACCTGACGGGGTCGTCCGCCTCCACCACTTCAAACTTGGTGGTTAAGTCAGAGAACAGAAGATTTTCCCCGCCGTAACTCGCTGAAGAAAACATGCTGAAATCTGACTTTGACTAAAAGAAAGAGACAGAGGTTTCTCTTAGAGGTGACCTTGAACGGGTCAGGGTCGACCTACGGACTAAACAAAACATGTTCGTTACATTTTTTGCACAAAATGATTCTTACATAATGACAATTTAGTCTGCTCAGTTCTCTGGGGTTGCTAGGTAACGAGCTGAGCTTCTCTGGGGTTGCTAGGTAACGGGCTGAGCTTCTCTGGGGTTGCTAGGTAACGAGCTGAGCTTCTCTGGGGTTGCTAGGTAACAAGCTGAGCTTCTCTGGGGTTGCTAGGTAACGGGCTGAGCTTCGCTGGGGTTGCTAGGTAACGGGCTGAACTTCTCTTGGGTTGCGAGGTACATTTGAGTTGGATTATGGGACTTTTTACGTACCAAGCCTTCATTTAGCATGTTGAAAACCACAGAGGGAGTGATGTCATTGGTAACCACGACGCCACGAAACGGGACGCGAACCAGATGGCACCGATTCCACTCGGAGACCGGAGCTCTAGTCCCATCTCTGCACAGCAGCTCAAAATCCGACGATGACAAGGACTGGGCCCACGACGGAGTGTGAGCTGCAGCACAAATAACAGGTCAGCCAGTTTACTTAACACAAACACTCACAAGCTTTTCTTAGTCCTCACCGTCAGTGTTCTCTGAAACTGTAGTGTGTTTGATGAAAGCCACCTGCCCAGCGTCCTCAACCAAACATCTAGAGAAAACATCAGAACAAACAGATGCTGGATTCTTTTTTTAAATTGCAGTTTTGTCAGTAAACATCAGCAAAATCAAAAAGTTCAAAAATCTTTGCACCTTTACTTCTTGAGAAACACCTAAAACAGTGACTTCATTTTATTTTTCCATTTTAATTTAAATATTTAGGTTCAAGCATTTTTAGAAACGAACATTTAGATTATCACGTTCTTCTAAAAAACTGAAAAAATCTAAAGATAACTTAAACATATCTTCTCTTCCTGAAAGCATTTGTTGAACCAAAATGCTCTAACTAGTTTATTTAACACGGCATCTTCCAATATATCTAAAATTGACCCTTGCTGAACACCATAGTTGCTCTTAGGGATGAACTAATGCACTGTTTTCACTTCCACTACTGATACGGATATCTAGATTTTGTATCAGCAGATATCGATCCGATACAGAGAAATGCTGCTGAATTAACTGAAGATGTTTCATTTTTTAAAACGCAGACATAAATGTACTAAATTACACATTTATTTTATAACTCTGGACATGTATGACACATTTAAACACACCAACAGTTTCACAAGCTTGGTCAGACATGCTGCAAAAACAACTTCAATTTGTTCAGTCAGTACAACAAAAATAACATCCAATGTAAAATAAATGATAAAGAAACTGAAAATGAATAATAATAATAATAATAATAATAATAGGTTGACTATGATGGTCAAACGTATAAATAAACTGCCTTCTTTCAAATGGTTCATTGGTGGATTATTTAATAATAAGACATTGTGTCCCATGTTAAAAGTGAAGTAATCTTCCAGAACTCGGTTGCTAGGTTACAGGCTTGGCTTGGCTGGGGTTGCTAGGTAACGGTGCAGCGATATAAGTGAAATCTAGCACTTTTTTTTATCAATACTAAGGAATTATTTACTTCAGACAAGCTCCAATATCTTCCTTAAAAGTTGCATGTAAGTTAGTTTTGTGTTATTTCTAAGATATTTGCACTAGAACCTAAACCAAAAATACTTGGTAATATTTTGTGTTTTTGCAGTGTTGTCTGTATGCTTGTTTTTTCATGTCTTTCTTTCTCCTGTTAGCCTCTGTAAAGCATTTTTATCACACCTGGCTTTTTAAAACGTGCTTTGTGAATAAAGTCTGATTGATAAAATGAATGCTTGTGCTACCTGAACGCTCCTTCGTAGCTGTAGTACATTTCTTGCTCGCTCATTTCACATTTATGCTGTCCCTTTCCGTCTCCTTTGCACAGCTGACATAAAGACGCAGGGTCACCAGCCCCGTTAGCTCCAGGGATGCAGCTGGCGTTGAAGAAATTCGCCACACCTGATGAGAAACATAAACAAAAACAAACACTTAACTTGGCCTCACTGCAAAAGCACAAAACCTCACCAAGTTTTTTTCTCTATTTTCTGAGGCAAATATCTTGGTACGATTGAAATAAAACAAGTACAAGTAACTTTTCAGTAAAACATATGAGCTGGTTTTAAGTCAGTAATTCCTTAGTATTGCTGAAACTTACTAGTTCAGTGGCAAACCTTTTCACTAATAACTGGCTAATAACTAACAAATTTTCCTGGATGATAAATTATCCCAGAACTCATTGCAATATTGTCCATTTGAGACCATTTTCAACTACTAATGGCATATTAATGGAAGTACACTCCTTCAAAACAAATTAATTTCTAATTAACATTTAACATTGGAATTGGAAAACATTTTTAATATCCAAAATAAGTAAACAAAACAACTGAAACAATAATAATTAAAATGGATTATGAAACTTTTGTAGCCAAAATTGGTTTTCAAAAATATTAATCATTCATCTCTGACAGGGAAAACGGGCAAAAGTAGCAGGCAGTGTCAAAGTTTTGCAGCAGTTTTCAAAATGGCTGCTTTTCAACAATTGTAAAGGGGAATATCACTTTGACATTGTTCTCCAAATGGAAATTCATCGCAATAAATCATGTGATGAATTGATTTGGCGCTTATTGTGACAGGTTTACTTATAACCTGACATTTTTTGCTATAAATGAAACAATCTGCAAGTGGGACTAGTCTTTCATCAATATTAAGAAAATATTTATTTAAAACAAGTTCTTATGTGTTGCTGTAAAGCTACATGTAAGCTAGCTTTGTCTTATTTCAAACTTAGTAAGATATTTTCACCATAAACTATATCAGAGATTTTGTGTTTTGCAGTGTATCCATGATGTATTTGCTATGAAAAAAACAAATAAATATAAGAAAAGAGCAAAACAAATAAACAAAGCAAAATAAGACGTCAGTGTAATTTACCTACATAAAAACAAGAATCTCTGGTATTTTTTGTAGAACAAAACTACAATGCATCATTGACTCAATATTTTTATTTATTTATTTATTTTTATTTATTTATTTTTATTTAAGTCAATATTAGAAATCCCATTTTCCTCTCAAATGAGCAGAAATTCTGGTACATAATTTGTTTAATATGTCTGCATATAAAAATCGAGCAACTAAAAGCAGTAATGAATGTTTTAAATAGCAGTTGTTTCACAACATTTTCAGTTCATGCGCTTTTTATCCATTGTACATCCAAAATAATTGTATTTCTGTGCATCTTTACCCTTTGGAATGTCGCAGCCCATCACAGACATGAAGCCCTGGTCGATCAGGTATCCCAGCGGCATGGTCCAGCCAGCAGTTCGGCCTTTCCCGGTGTGGCAGCTCTTTTTCCCCTTCAGGTTGTTGATGTTGATTGCGGAGTTAGATTTCTTCACCACAGCAACGGCGTAGTAGGAGCTGGTATCTGGCGAAACAACAGCGGAACAACTGAAGCGAGCAGCGAGGTTGACATTTTGGAAATAAACTCGCTAAATGGAAACAGCTCGATAAAACTCGTTTTTCAATAACAAAAGTTGTGATGCTAGGATGCTCCACGAGACACGTGATCCAGAACCGGATGTTTCCACTGGTGAAACCCACGAAGAAGAAAATAGCAGGAAGTACTTGGAGGCCGTTGGCGGCATGTTTTTACTGACTTACTTCTTATTTTCAAGTGGTTTTAATTGCGTTTCCTATTTAATGCAAACAACGAAATTGCGGAATTGTGTTGTTGCTTTTTACGTTAACGGAATAAAAGCTGCGTTTCCATTGAATATATAACTGCGCAATTTAATATCTCGAAAATAAAATTACATAGTGGAAACAGCAATTCTGCTAGGATGGGGTGGTTTTTCGACCGCATAGAAATGTGATTATTTTCACACAAGACACATGATGAACAACCGGATGTTGCCACTGGTGAAACCCACGAAGAAGACAAGAAGTAGTTGTAAGACATGTTTTTAATGACTTATCGCTGAATAAACTTAGTGTGAGTTTAATTACGTTTTTTCTATTTAATGGAAAAACCACAATTGCAGAATTATTTTTCGTTTGTTTTTACGTTAAGTTTTGTGTGCATGTTATTTGTGACCTCTACATGAACTTACCTTTAGTTCTGCTGTCTTATCATCAGAGCCCCAACAGTGGTCAAAGTACAGTAAGTACTGTAAGGTTTCAAAATGTACCACATGCAATACAGAGATTACCATCCAGATATAACAGGTGTTGTAACTAACAATGTAGCTACATCAGCATTTTGCAACTCACCCAGATAATACTCCAGATATTAAGTTATCTCAGCATATATAATGTGTTACCTTTTTCTGATAAAAAGGAACAATGTAAATTTCTGATACGTAAAGCAATCAGTCATTATAATGATATAAGTAAAAAAAAATAGCTTGAATGTTGTAACTTCTCAATAATATTTTAAGGATTTACATCCATAGAATTTGATGAACCAGAACAAGAACTACCATAATAACAATTTGCATATTCTGTTTTTAGGCAGGACAGGAAGAGAAACACTGAAAAACAAACTTTGCATCTGACCATATCACATGATTGTGACGTAGTCTATACAGTTGAATGAAGAAGCTGAGTCTTACCACCATTCTTTGATTCACTGGCCGCCATCTTGAAGGTGGCGGTCTTCATCGCATTGTAGATCTCAGAGCCAGACATGGACAATGCATCCACTTCTTTTTTCTGCAGTGAGACATAACAGCATATATAGGAATGTTCTGAGTCTAAGTGCAAAAAGAAGAGATGAATGTAGAATTGGGCAATTAATAAATAATACAATAAGTGACAGTATTTGTTGTTGCTTCTGCAATTTCTGGTACTTATTAATTAAGTTATAGACAATCTAAAATGTCATATCCCTCAGAAAAAAAACATTGTTTAGCATCAACAGTATGTTTTGTGAATAAACAGTTGCAGTTTATTCCAGCTTTTCTTGAACCATTACCTGATATTAATCCTGATTTTTTAATCTAACGGATTATTTCACTGCAAAACAACCAAGTAATTTTGCCTTAATTTCTAGTGCAAATGTCTTTGTACCTTGAAATAAGACTAAACTAACTTACAAGTAACTCTTCAGCAAGACATATGAGCTTGTTTTAAGGAAAAAATTCCTTAATATTCATTTAAAATGTATAAGATTTTCTGGTAGATTATTTTTACCTTGTTATCAGTAAAATAATCGGCCTGTGGAACTGGTACTTTTTTATTAATATTACGTCAAAAATTCCTTAATATTGATGAAAAAGTTCTAGTTGGCAGATTATTTCAGTTATTTTAAAGCTCCGTTTCCTAGCAACCCCAGCCAAACTCAGCCCATTACCTAGCAACCCAGTTCTATTTCCAGTGGAAGGTTCTTTCACTTATAAGAAGACATTTCCCATGTTAATAATCAGTAAAACTAGTAGTTTTTCATCAATATGAAGGAATTATTGACTTGAAACAAGCTCCTACATGTTGCTGAAAACTTACCTGTAAGTTAGTTTTATCTTATTTCAAGTGAACTAAGGTATTTGCACTGGAAACTAGACCAGAATTGTTTGGCTTTTGCCGTGTTTTGTGTCATAAATAGTAAATTATTGTTTTGCGGCAGCCAAAATCCCACCTGTAGTTTCTGAATGCAGTCCTGGACAGCTGGGCCGCTGGTGCAGCTGATGGAGGGCCGGATGGAGACTTTGGAGAAAGCCTGGCTCATATCCTGGCATTTCTTCTGCTCCGGCTGTGAGACGGTGCACCATCTGATGGTCTGCTGGCAAAACACTGATAGGGATATTACTTATTACTGTGTAACTGAGCAGGTTAGGAAATAACTTGGAAACATAGTGCTGTTACAGAGGCTGTTTGGCTTCTTTTCAATGCTGATTTTTTATGTTATTAACTCTGAATATGGAAAAAAAATCTGCATTTCTGCAGATGAAAAAGCTCAGGAATATCCTGCTCTGTATATGTTACACTGCAAAAACACAAAATCTTACAGAGCATTTTGTCTAGTTTCTAGTGCAAATATCTTAGTGAACTTTAAATAAGACAAAAATAACTTAAAATTAACTTTTTAACAATATGTAGGGATTATTGTTTTCAATAATTCCTTCATACTGATGAATTTTTTATTTCACTTATAGCAGGAAATATTTGTTGTTGTAAGTGAGATACCAGTGGAGTTAGTACATTTTTATTAATATTAAGGAATTATTTACTTAAAACAAGCTGCTATATCTTGCTGAAAAGTTACTTGTGAGTTATTTTTGTCTTTCAGTTCACTAAGAGTTTTGCATTAGAAACCAGATACTTTGTAATATTTGGTGTTTTTGCAGCCAAGTAAAAATATCCAGTAAAAATATCAAACTTCACCAAGTATTCTGGTCTCTAGTGCAAATATCTTAGTAAACTTTAAATTAGACAAAACTGACACAGAACTAACTTTTGGCTTGTTTTCCATAATTCATATAATTCCTTTATATTGATGAGTTATTACACTTTAACACAGGAAATGTTTTTGTCATAAGTGAAATACCAGTGGAGTTAATACATTTTTATTAATATTAATTAATTATTTACTTAAAACAAGCTCATATATTTCGCTGAGAAGTTACTTGTAATTAATCTTTGTGATCTATAATATTTGCATTAGAAACCAGATAGTCGGTGATATTTGGTGTTTTTGCAGCGCAGCGTGTTTAGTCCATGTTTTAACAGCTCTTACCTGCAGGCAGCAGCAGCAGCAGAGCTCCTACTATCTTCCACGTTGTCATGGTTTTTGCGTTGCTTCCTCTCTGGGTTTCACTGAACCGCCTTTCTGCGCTTCTCCACTTTATATGTTCGCTCCAGAATCAAAGTCCGTTTTTTATCTCCGGTGTTCGACTTAAAGTCCTCCAGTCAAACCGGATCAGCGCTGTGATTTCGCAGATTTACAACCCGGTCTCCAGCCACAGAAACAGCAGTTCCAGGAATGTTTACAGCTCCGTTTAGAAGCGCAGCAAACGGCTCCACGTTTTCTGCACATCGCAGCGCGGCGGCCTGGCTGCAGGCCAGCGGCCGGACAGAGAGGCTCTGTTACCGCCCGGCCCGCTTCCCCTACCTGCCTCTTCTGGTGGTGTTTTTCCATTAAGGATGTGGCAAAGGAGGGATTTAATCCAGCACAGTGATGATGTTGGTGCCCGACTCGACGGAAAACAGTTTACCTGCTAACATGTCCGGGACGTTTGACTCTGTTTTCTGTACAAAACGCTTTTATCCTTTCACTTTATGTGACTTTCAGAAATAATCTACACACATTGTTGCCTCTGTTAAGAAAAAAAAAATGTGTAGGGAGAGGTAAAATACACAAATCTTTCATGTAGCAAAATAAAACAGAAGAGTATCAGCGCTACTGTGAGAAAAAGGAAAATACGACTTTTGATCTCAGAAGATTAAAATCTGAATTCTGAGATTACAGTCGGGCTGTTTTGATTTTCTGTGGCCCCAGTCCTCTCCTGTAAAATGTTGCTTTAAAAAAGTCAGAATTTAACTTGAGAAGAGAAAAATAATATAAGACATGTTAACCCTAACCATAACCCGACCCTAATAATTAACTGCAGTTAATTATTGTCTACAGAGTCACTTGCTCTGACGGTTTGAGGTTTTATTTTGCAGGATTTTGGTAATCAGACTCAGAAACCCGCTATAGAAGGATTTGGCCACATGGTTTTGGTAGACCTGATATTATTGTTGTTTGTTATCTTGTAGTGAAAACCAGATTTTTATCTAAAATAAAATTCCCAGGTATTAAAAAATACATAAGGAATCCATTACACTGAATGTTTCTCAATTATAGACAAGGATAAGAGAAATAGCTTTTTGCCTCACAGAAATAATGTTATATTCTCAGGAGGAAACAATTAAGAATAATGGAGCTGAGAAATCATTAGAAATTACACAAACGCTTAGATCACGTTGTGTTTAAAAGCCTGCTGAGCATAAAAACAGTTTGTCCAGACTTCCACATTTTTCCTGGGGAACAGGGAGTCATAGCTGCAACTTTGTTAAAAAAAAAAAATAAAAGAAACATTTTGGCTCCAAAAAACTTCAGGATAGCATTAAGTTATATAAAAAACACGAGTTTAAAGGTTAGTTTACAGTTCTAGTCTTGTGAGGCAAACATTACAGCTCAAGTTGAGGTGTAAATGTCAGCTGATGTGCTCCAAAAATAAAACCTAACTGTCTTCACATGAGCATCCCTTGTTCTTCTGCTGCAATAAAAGAGTTAAATTAGTCACACTGAGCTCTTCAGTCACGTACAGCAGCAAGAGGGCAATATAATAATAAACAAGCTGCTTTTTCTTCGCATTCTGAAGTTTAATAAAACAACACGTTTGAGTCCCATCTGCATTTTTCTGATATCAGCTGACAGCCGGACATTTCACCCTCATCACCGGATAGTTGGACATTTGAACGCAGGAACTCAGCGACCTGAAGGCGTGATAATAAGAACCTTGGACATGCCGTAAAGTCAAAGGCCGGAAGTCTCACTGTGGTTGCTGACTGCAGACGGGCGTCGAGCTACACAAAGAAACTTACAGCTGACAACTTGAACATCTGTTTAAAGGGGACGTATGACGCAAAATTCACGTTTTGCTTGTTTTAGTACTTCCGTTTTGGTTTCTACTGCTCCTAAAAACGAAGTGATTAAAAGAAAAACACCCAGAAGTTTTTTGGCAACAAGTTAATGTTTCTGGTAAATGATCCATTTCAAAAACCTTCTGAATATAATGTCACAAATCAACAGCACATATTTCATGGCCCCTGTGTCACCCAAGCCGAGCTCCAGCACGTTTGATCAGCCATACAATGGCTGCTGGAAAAGACAAGCGTTTCATTAACTTACCATCCAGAAACCACTTTCTACATTCTTGTTGGTTGTGCAGGAGGCTCCACTTCTGCTTTTCAAATATGAACAGCTGAATAATTCCCTATCTATTTGCAGCCAATTTTACGTGAAGAGTGTAAACTTTAAAGTGACAGGAGGCCCCAAAACAAACCACTCTAAAAGGAGCTTAAAATACTCAAAACAATTTTTTTTTACATATTTTGTGTTTTGGTATCCTAACCTGTTCAGGGAAGCATCTTTAAAATAATGTTCTTTATTATACAAGTGACCAGTACCGTCATTTACATAATTTGCCATTTATGACAATAAGATGCCATTTGTCACTAGTTTAGTGTTAAAGATGAATCTTTTGTTTTCCAGCCACATAGAAAAGTAACAATGTCGACTTCAATGGTTGTAGAAATGCTACATATATAGCAGGTATGACTAAAAAAATGATTTACTTTGTAGTTTAAGTCCTTGAAATTGGGCCTCTGTCTCTTTAAGAAACTTTTGCTGTTTCTGAAACTCAGAAACTTCAGGAAGTCGCTCCTTCATTAACCCTTTAGCAACATTTTCAGTAGCGTTTCACTGAGAATCAATGTTTTCTATGCTCTTGTTGAATCGACGTCACAGAGAATTAATTTAAAATATCATAAAGTGGCCGATAAGCGCAGCTTTTTAAACGTACTTACCTGCAGGTTTTACTGACTGGAATATGTGTTCGATCAGGGGTGTGCAAACTTTTTGGGCCAAAAGTCAAAAGTAATCAGACGCCTAAAAACCCCCAACCTAAAATCAAGCAAATAATGTAGCTAAATTTACTGTATTTCAGAAAAGTTGTAAATTTAAAACAAAAAACTCATAAATTGAAATTAATCTCAGAAATTTTCTGGAATTTTTTATTTTTTAATTTTCTGACTTTTGAAAATTGTCAACATCTGAAAAGTTTTTTGTAGAAAATTTCAGAGATTAGTGGACATTTACTACTTTAAATTTTTTTTATAAATCTACATTGGCTGCAACGCGCCGTAGTAGATTTGGGACATTTTCTGTTTTAAAAGTAAAGCATCTAGTTTGCAGTTTCTCTTCGGCTTGATGGAACAAATTAATTTTCAGTAAGAGGAACAAGATTCGGTCACTTTGTTTAAAAACGTTTGTTACATTTAGTCAAGGCTGGTAAATTAAATAAAATCTGGTTTTGGTGCATCATTTCCATAAAAATCTCTGAATAAACATCGTTTTACCTTTTCTTAAAGCTACATTATAAAAAGACAAACACTAGATTGTAAGAAAACTATAAATTAAAAGTTTCCATCTGCATCTATCGGCTAAATTTGTATCATTTTTTAATTGCATTTTTGAAATTATTCACAAATGGCCGCTGAGCCGCACTTTGGATGAACTGCAAATTTTCAACTGAATCACCACCAAAAAGTTTATCATTCAAAATATCACTATATTACTATAAATGCACAGTAGATGTGATAAGAACATTTTTATGCATTTGACAGAGAAAAAGAAAAGTCGTCTCTTGTCACAGTTAAAGGGACTGCAGTAAAGCTCAATAAAGCCTTTTATTTATTTTTGTACCAAAATAGGCAGTTAGAGCAGGGATAAATATTATATTATGTTAGATATAGATACATCTCTTTAATCGATTCTTTGCATCGGTGCTTTACTCTAACAAACAGTGGCATAGTCCCCCGGCTGAAACACGCAGCCAGAGCCGTACGGAGGTTCCCGTTCTCTCAGCCGACGGTCACAAATAATCTACTGGGATTAACAAGGAAACATAAATCCAGAAGAACAGAGGAGACGTTAAAGCTCTCAAAATGTGGTGAAAGTTGGTAGTTTTTCTGCGTTATCAGGGCGCCGCCGCTGAAAGAAGGGCCTCTCTGTACGCCTCCGTCCTCCAGTCAGCTTGGAGGAGTCGCCTTGAGGGATTAACGCGGATTAAGGGGAGACGGTGGCTGACGAGGTCCATACAAGCAAGGGCTGCGCCATCAAAAGCATCTTGACTTTCTGTCCTCAAGCAGCAGCTGATCGTCGGGTTATTTTTATCGTCCTGTCACGATGCGGCTGAAGGTTCGGTTTCCGTGACGACAGGGAGGAAACGGTGAAATTAAAGCTGCAGCTGGTTTTCATAGAGGAGAGAAACGAAGCAGGTGGTGCTGAGGTCACACAGCCAGAGTCAAAATAAAAAATGAAAATCCAAACTAAATAAAAAAAACATACAGTGGATTTATGACAAAGTATTAGGACCAGACCAAGAAAAAATAAAATTATAAGAAAAAAATTGTAGTAATATGAGAATAAAGTCATAATATCAAAACTTCATTCTCATCTTGACTTTAATACGACTTTATAGTTATTAATACAACTTATTATTCATAAAATTACGAGAATAAAGTCGTACAAGAGTAAACTTAAATAAGGTAATATTCATAATATTACAACTTTATTATATTTTGTAACTTTATTCTCGTATTATTTTTACTTTAATAGAACAACTTTATTGATACGACTTAATATTACTTTATTCTCATTATAAAACTGCAATAATAAAGTTGCAATAATACCAAAATACAGTTGTACAAGAATAAAATAAAAATAATGTGAAAAAAATTGTTTTTATTATGACTTTATCCTATTATTATTTTGACTTTATTCTCGTTTCAACTTTAAGAGTATGACTTTATTAATGCAACTTAATATAACTTATTTTCATAATAAAACTACAAGAATAAAGTCATAATATTATAATTACCTCATAATACTGCAACTTTATTTTCATATTACTTAAACTTTATTCTTTTAATTTTATTATTTTTTATTTTCTTAGCTTTGCCCCAACACTCTGTCAAACGTTTTTTATGACAAACTTTGATGTTTATGCAACGTCTGATATCTTTGTTTACTAAAAATGTGTAAAAATAAAAACCTTCACCAAAATCTCCTTCATAACTTTAACAGAAAGACGCGTCACACAAGATGCTTTAGGAAATCAGCCCTCGTTAGTGCAACTACATTTAGAGGGAAGGAGTCACGATGATGATGATGAAGAAGGAGGCGTTTCACTGCTTAAGGTCAAAGTGCACGGAGCGTGTAGGAGACAGAAGTCTGAGGTAAAGCCAGAAAAAGGAGAAATCCTGGAATTACTGGACAGAATTGCTTTTACTGCTTTTTAAAAATAATAAAATCTCTTCTGATTTAAAATGTTAAGGTTTCCTCTTGAGCTGCTAAAAAGTCAGATTGATCCGATTTTATTATGTTTCAGTCAAATTTCCTTCCAACTCTGCATATTTACTGACCAAGTATGGCGAGTGGAAAACATAGTAACACATTTACATTTCATTTTTGTTCTTTAGTCCTGGGGAGCCCAAACTTTCTGTCGAGTCAAAAGTACTTGTGGGCCAAGAAAAACAAACCAAATAAAGTTGTCCACGTTATTATTTATTATTTTATTGAAGAAAATTCATGTTTATTTTTATAATCAAAACACTAAAATAATTTTGCTGTATTAAATCAACTAGTTTTTAAATTCCTTTGGGCTTGGCTGAACAAATTAGATCTCAGTTATAAGAACAGGATTTGAGTTATTTACTTCCAAAACGTTTAGTTGAGTTTAACATTGAATAAAAATCTAATTTTGTGCCCCAAAGTCAGCCTGGCTCCACTTATCACACAAGCTTCACTGTAAAAACATCAATACTTTGTGCAGTACTTAACATTTTCCATTTAAATTATGTAAATAATTTTTAATGTAGATTAAAATAAAGTTTAAGCAAATCTGTATTGTTTTTTAACTACTGTTGAGGACCACAAAAAAATTAGTCGAAGGGCCACAAATGGCCCCCGCGGCACACTTTGGACACCCCTGACTTAGAAGAACAAATTCCCATCCCAATACTCCAATATCGAGTAAAATCTCCCAAATACAGCAGATCTTTGCTTTTGATTGTCTTTTCCTGTCTCTGTAGGGTATGTCGGACCCATCAGAATATTTAAGAACTATATTTAAAAACACTAATTATGACTGTTTTTACAACAAACGTCGTTCATGTTTCTGCTCATTAAGCCTCTGCTGGAAATATTCGCATTGAGGTAAAAATTATGGTCAGGTTTCTAGTTTGAATTAGTTTCCATATTAATATTTTAGCAAAAAATATGAACCCAAAGCTTCAAATATATTTCGATGCTTAAAAAACTTTGATATAATTCTCTATATTGCATGAAGGAAATATAATTGTTACATTTAAAATTAAGGTGATCAGAAATCTCTAAAGTGATTATGAATATTTTTCATGCTACATCCATAAACAGTAGCTTCTCAACACTTTGGCTTTTGCACTGCAAAAACACAAAATCTTTAAGTATTTTTGTCTAGTTTCTTAGTTCACTTGAAATGAGACAAAACTAAGTTAAAGTAACTTTTCAGTAAGATATAGGAGCTTGTTTTAAATAAATAATTCCTTAATATTGATTTCAGGGGCGGATTATTTCACTTATAATACTTTTTTTCTGTTATCCTTATAGCTTTGGAAAACTTTGGAAAAATGTCTTGTTATAAATGAAAGAATCGCCCAGTGCAACTGGAACGGGGTTGCTAGGTGACGGGCTGGGCTTGGCTGGCGTTGCTAGGTGACGGGCTGGGCTTGGCTGGCGTTGCTAGGTAACGGTACTTTGGTACAAGTGAAATAATCTGCCAGTGGAATTAGAACTTTTTCATCCGTTTCTTGTTGAGAAGTCACTTATAAGTTAGTTTTGTCTTATTTCTAGTGTACTAAGATATTTACACTGGAAACTAGGCCAAAATTACCTGGTAAAATTATGTTTTTTTTGCAGTGTGATGCTGAAACGCAGGGCAGGGGAAGGTAGAATTACAATAAATATTTTCACTTCCTATATAAGGATTTTAGAGTGTAGGAAGAGAAAATGAGGATGCGAAAGGATGAAAAATGTAAAATAAAGACAGAAAGAAACTCTAAAAACACCCGATGCCATGTGGAATGACAGACAGAAAGACAGACAGGGAGTTAGATCAAGATTTTTGTCCCATAAACATGCTCTTAAAGCTACAGCGTGCAAAAGTCTGCCTCTTGGTGACAATATTATCATTACAAACTGATACATGAATGCATTACTCTTTGTTAATATGAAAACAACAACGACAACAACAATAAGAAGAACAGTAGTGAAATAAATCAGATCATGGTGCAAGTTGCCTTGATTTGAACCAACTCCTTAAACATTAAGGAACCAAGCTGAAGGAAGATCCACCCGGAGGCTGCCGGACCGACCCGAGGTCCTCCCGGTGCAGGAAGGAGCCGTCCCAGACAGTCCCGGCCGCGCCGCGCCCGCCGACATCGTGTGCTTGTGTGGAAACACGTGTGTGCAGCAATGCAAAACAGAGGAAGCAGGCTGATAGTAGAAAAAAATAAAATCAAGTGGGAAGTGCAGAGACAGTAATGTGTGTGCGTGGATGTTTTCCATGTGTGTGTTTGTTCAGAGGCGCTCCTTGGTGGTCACCCAGATGTAAGGACCCGACTGCTCCTCGATGATTTGCTTCACCTGCGAGTAAATTTCCTCTAAAGAAGAGCCGTGGACTATTGCTGCAAGAGAGACAAACACAGAGATCAGTGGGTTACAAACAAAATACAAGTTGTTTCTGAGCAGGAAGGAGCAGAAAATAAATAAAATAAATCACTAAAATGTTCTCCCCATTTTTTGAACAAAGTTTAATGAAATTTTAGTCAGTTCTGCTTATTTTGTTTTATGGCGTCTTGTGACTTTAAATCCACACCCCCACCCCCAAACTCAAAGTTTACACTCACACGTAAAAATAACTTGCAATCAGATGTGCAATTATACAACCATACATCTTTGAAAAGCAGAAGTGGAGCCTACTGCACAACCTACAAAAGTGCAGCAAATAGTTTCTGAATAGTAAGTCAAGAACGAAACAGTTGTCTTCTCCAGCAGCCATTGTACAGAGCATACAGCGGTAAAACCAGCTGACAAAATGTTATGGAGATCAACTGGGGTTGCTAGGTAACGACGCAGTGCCCACTCAATGTAACTCTACAATCGGTTACATCAACCAAACAACAAAAAGGCAAATGCAGAAAGGAATAAAGTCAAGGAAAAGATGAGAAAAATTACTAGTCTGAAATAAAAAGTCATATTCATATCATTGTTTTTTTTTTATATGTGTGTGTGTGTGTATGTGTGTGTGTGTATGTGTGTGTGTGCGTGCGTGCGTGTGTGTGTGTATGTGTGTGTGTGTGCGTGTGTGTGTGGGTGTGTGTGTGTGTGTGTGTGTGCGTGTGTGTGTGTGTGTGTGTGTGTGTGGAAGTTGACTAACCGGTGAAGTACTCTGCAAACTCCTGCTCCAGTTTGATGCCTCTGTCGAAGGCCTTCCTCGCCTGTTCCTCTGTCAAACGCTTGTTCATCTCTCTGAAGAGCAAATGTTGAAAACATGATTTTACTTTTAAGTGTAAACTAAACCTGAGGTTGTAAACAAGAAGGAATGTGGTGCAGTAAACCTGCAATATATTTTTATACAGAAAAAGATATTGTGAAAAATTTCAAAATGCTAATAAATAGATTCATAAACACAAAAACAAAATATGTTACATCTATAATTTCAGTATGTTTTAGTTTTATAATTCTAATCCATGGCACAGTTCCAGTTAGTTAATTATTGTTCGTATTTATTTCATTTTACAAAAATGTTTTCTCAATTTCAGTTTTTGTTATATAATTAGTTTTAGTTAACTACAATAAGTAAGGTGGAATCAACTGACTCACTCACCCTCTGGTTACCTAGCAACAACCTTCTGAGTAACGTATGGTTACCTAGCAATGACTTATGGTTACCTAGCAACTACTTATGGTTGCCTAGCAATGAACCATAAGTAGTGATTTAGTAACTTGCGCAGCAGCAATGTAAGGTTTTGCTACTGTGTCCCATAATTGCTTAAAAATGAAAAAACGCGGCGTGGAATGAAAACTGGATGGAACAGGAAAGGTCATGTCACCAGTTTTGAATATCTCTGACATTTAAAACAGAAATCCCACCAATTGTTATGCTGTGATACATTTTTCAGCTGTAGCGTCCAGTCCTATTTAAAACGAAGCATTTCTCTGTAAAACCTTTCAGTTCGAAAGCGTACGAGCGTCGTTATTTAGTGCATCTGCTACTCACAGGATGTTGTCGACATTTCGTGGTCTAAGGAGGATGGCGATGGGGTAGAGGCCCGCCATCTGGAGACGCTTTATGGCATTCCCAGAAACATCCAGGATGCAGTGTTTCCCCTGCAGGAGAGCAAGAGTCCGACAATCAGCCGCCTTCACGGCGCCCCTCCTCCAGGCGCGCGCCTAGCGGGCCTCACCTTGTCGGCGACCTCTCTGACAGACTGTATGCTGGTCCCGTAGAGGTGGTTGTTGTACTGCCCCGCCTCGATGAACTTGTGTTCCTGAATCTCTCGCTCCATCAGCTCTCTTGAGGACATGAAGTGATAATCTCTGCCGTCTACCTCATAGTCTCTCCGTGGCCGTGTTGTGTCTAACAGGATTCACACAGATTCAGATCAGGCAAAAAAATTAAAATTTCGCTGCACAAACACAAAATCTAAATTATATTTTGTCAGGTTTCTAGTGTGAATATCTTTTACATTTGAAAAAAGATGCAACAGTTAGTTTAAATTAATAATTCCTTAATATTGAATTAAAAAACTAGTTCCACTGGCAGATTTTTACACTTATTACAAAACATTTTTTTCTCGTTAAAAGTAAAACACAAAATTCTGAGAGATGAACCAACACTTTTCCCTCTATTTTAAGGGATTATTGACTTAAAACAAATCAAGAAACTTACGTGGGACACAGGATCCAAACTTTTCAGGAAACTCAGAGATGAGGTCATCATTGACCCGATCCTTCATTGGTCCAAGCACGATGACTGGCCGTGTGTAATTAACTGGGAAAAGTGAAAAGAAGGACGTTTACTTCCATGAAAAGACACTTGTTTGATTACAAAAAGGAAAACGGGCTGAATCTGACAAAATCTTTCACAAAATTCACTGCTGATGTTTTATGAACTACAATTTAGTCATTGTAACCAAAAAATTACACTTTAAAAATTATACTTTAAAAATACAAGAGAGATAAATCTAACAGGACCAAAAAATGTCTTACACTTTAATCCGATCCTGCAGCGTACAATAATTTTAACTAGACAGAGAAGTAATGAAATCTTAAATCACTGCACAGCCAAAACTTAAAAGTTGTTTTGTACGTTAATAAATCAAAGAAATCCAGTTTGAAAATTATTTTGGCCTTGGAAGAAAAAAGAAAGATGTTCAGTTTATTCTAATTTCTTTTAATTTGTTTTGTGTTTTAAACCAGGTTTAATAAATTAGTTAAAATCCAACTGAGTTCTCTAAAATCGGTTGTTCTTGTGTAGATGTCAGTTGATAAAAGTTTTCTTATTTACTACGAAATAAAAAGAAAAATCGAAATATTCTCTTGTAGAATAAACTAAAATAAATGATTGAAGACAGAAATAGTATTATAGTAGAAAAATGTAAAATTAGATGTTTCTTTGCACATTTGTAGCATCGTCTGAGTTCCCGACTAGAAGCCAGTGCTGTTTTGGGGGAAAAGCATCTCAAATGCTGTCAGGTGATTTAATGATTTATAGAAATAACTGAAAAAGGTGAGTAAAAAGTAAAAATAAGAGTAATTTATGTACCTTCCTGCTGCACAACAGGTTGGTATGTAAGGAGGATCTCCTCCTGGCCAGCTGTTCAAACAGAAACAAATACTTTTAAAGGCTTAATGATCACATATTTGACACCACACCAAATTCCTACCCACTTCTACGTTGGAAAGAAAACTTCTCCAGCAGCTCTGGAAAAGTAGAGAGAAATATGACTTGCACACAAAACCCACATGCACATAATTAACACACAGAGAAACACACACCCACGGACAGACGACATGGAAAACACAAGAGGATGTAGAGCGAGGCGCAGCGGAGAAATGGAGGACAGAGGAGGATCTACACTTACAGGAACTACTCTCACTATCACTGGTGCCAGAGGTTACCAGCGCTGGAAGGACAAGACAGGTCAGAGTCAACACACACACATCCACACAATTACGTACACACACACACACAACTCACAGGAACACAAACACCCTTACACGAATACAATGTCTTATATTTAGTCATCAGTTTTCTGGAGGCACAACCATTTTAAAGCCAAAATTAAGCAGCTGTTCGGTAACTCAAGTCGTTTTTCTCTGTTGTAAATAGTAACACTGCAAAAACACAAAATCTTACTCAGTATTTTGGTCTAGTTACTAGAGAAAATATCTTAGTACACTTGAAATAAGTGAAAACAAACATATAAGTAACTTCTCAGCATAGGAGCTTGTTTTGAGTAAATAAGTTCTTAATATTCATGAAAAAGTTCTAGTTCCACTGGCAGATTATTTCACTTGTAACAAAGCACCGTTACCTAGCAACCCCAGCCAAGCCCACCCCGTTACCTAGCAACCCCAGCCGCCCAGCCCGTTGCCTAGCAACCCAGTTCTACTTTCACTGGAAGATTCTTTCACTTATAACAAGACATTTTTCCCATTTTATAAGTGCAACAAAATTAATCCAACAACAGAACTAATACTTTCTAATCAATATTAATGAAATGTTGATTTAAAACAAGCTCCTATATTTCACTGAAAAGTTACTTGTAAGTTAATTTTGTCTTATTTGCACAAGAAACCCAGTTCTAGTTCCACTGGAAGATTATTTATCTTATAATAAAACATTTACTCCATGTTATAAGTGAAATAATGAGAGGAACTAGCATTTTAATTGCTCAGTATTAAAGGATTATTGACTTAAATCAGGCTCCTACATCTTACAGTAAAGTTACTTATAAGTTAGTTCTGTCTTATTTCAAATGTACTAAAATATTTGCACGTGAAACTAGATCAAAATTACTTAGTAAGATTTTGTGTTTTTGCAGAGAAACATTATTATACTTCTTATTCCTAAAGAAAAGTCTGAATTATAAAAACTCAGAAATCAGGCATAAAATTCTGACTGGTGCAGCTTAAAGCTGATGTTAGCACAAGAGTCTGCACTACACTACAATGTGAAAGCTGCTTTTAAAGCAGAGACAGGCCTCTGGGTTGTGCTGATGTAATAAAAGATGATTTATTTGACTTCTGTGCTTTCCACTCCAAACCTCCAGTTTGCAAATGCAGCTTTCCTTTTTTCGAATCAGCAAATTTTTATTTTTTACAAAGATCTGCAGAACATGAAAAGAGGAAGTGAAACATCTGTGTTGCAAGACACAGAAATAAAACTTGAACTGTTTCTTGATTTAACAAGGAATCATTGTGAAAAACAAAACAGGGTAAGATTAAGCAAAATTTCAGTTAATTAAAAACAAATAAAGCAGAAGATTATTCAGGAATAAAAAACAAATTAGGTCTAGTTGGATGAAAATAAAGCAATCTATAAATTTTTTCACGAATATACAATTTAATCTAGAACACTACACAACAAAGTGACAAATTAGAACTATTTTGAGGGGATATTATTGGTTATCCCCTATCAAAACAGACAAAACTATTGTATCAGAACAAGCAGTTACACATAGTGACCAGCAGGTGTCAGCGATAGTTAGGTAGCTCACCTTTATCCTCTTGATCCTGGAGGAGAAAGAAAGAGAGGAGATCATTAATCACCACACACAGGACAATGAAACTGTGTGTGTGTGTGTTGTCAGCAGAAACACGGTTTGAAAGTCTGCTATGCAAATAACCGAGAGAAGAAGTGTGTGTGAGGGTGTGATCATTTTTAATGATCATTTCTTCATCACGTGGCGCAGCACGGCGTGAAGAAAACAGAAGAGTGAGATCGAGCCGACAGCGCAGTGCTATCAATAGCTTGTGCTAAAATTTGTGTCAGAGCTCATCTTTACACTCAAGTAATGCTGCAGCCTCAGATCTGATCAAGTTCTAACATTTAAAGGGGACTTATTGTGCTTCCTTCAACATGTAAGGCCAGGATTTCTGCATAAAATCATTCTTAGATAATGATATTTTAATCTTATGGTCACTTTAACATCCCTCCAACTCAACTTTTACACTCGCACGTGAAAATGGCTGCAAACAGATGAGCAATTATACAACTGTACATGTTTGAAAAGCAGAAGTGGAGCCTCCTGCATAACCAACTAGAATGCAATAAGTGGTTTCTGGATGATAAGACAACATAACAGTTATCCTTTCCAGCAGCCATTGTACGGCTCATACAGTCGTACAACCAGCTGATTAAATGTCCTGGAGCTCTGCTTGTGTTGCTAGGTAACAGGCTGGGATTCACTGTGGTTGCTAGGTAACAGGGTGCAATGACTGCATGCTGGAGGTTTTGGAAAGGGCTCATTTTTCAAACACCAAAAAACATCAACTTACTGCCAAAAACCGAGTACCATGGCAGTTTTTAGAAGTAGTAGGAACCCAATTGGAAATACAAAAAGGTCAAAAATGTGAATTTTGAAAAGTAATAGGTATCTCAATAAGTCTTGTCTTAAAGCAATATTTCACTTGCTTATGCACCTGTTCCCATAAGAATATCCTTTCTTATATATAGAAAGGATATAACCCAAATATCCTTTCTGGGATATTTGGGTTATGAAATAAAAAGTAAGTCTTTTGAGTTTTCCTCAGTTTTACGTGAATTTTGCACAAGCTAAATCCTTATTCCTGCTAATCTCCAGGTTTCAGGTGTTAGGTCCCAAACTTTAATATGAGAAGGTGAAAAACCAGAAACATCGACTGAAATGACAAGAGGGATTATCTTTATCTTGATCTTTTTGTTGGTTTTTGTAGCACCTTAAAATACTAACAACTAGCTTCTATGTGAAAAGAAAATCTCTCTTTTTTTTTTTTTTACTTTTTTTTTTTTACATTTTTTTACACTTTGGTTTCAGGTTTTTGCTGTAAGTTGGAACCATTTCAGGCAAAATTACAACTTTTAGAAAGCTGGAATCAAACTATTAATTAAATTGTTCACTTGTTACAAAGAAATGAGCTGCGACAGCTAAACGGCCAAACGTTTAGGGTCAGCATGAGGTGCACAAACTCACCGATCTGTCCTGAGACCTCGACACTCTGACCATCTTTAGCCTCGACCTTTCCTTCTTCTCTGCTCTGTGAGAGAAACAAAATGAGCAAAAACAGAAATCAACACTTACAGAGAAGAAACTCATGTTTTCCTTAAGAAGATAAGAAATAAAACAAATCTCAACACACAAAATGCATCAGGGCCATTATAAAAGAGAGGAGTAAATTTTCAGCAGAAAACTCATAAATTCTCTAGTAAAAAAGTCTGAAAAGTCAAAAACTGCTAGAAAAACATTTTTTTAATTAATATTAATTAATATAGAAAAAAACTTGAAAATGTTTAGATTAATCTTGGACAAAACAAGAACATTTCTGAGTTTGAAAAGTCAGATTTTCTGAAAGAAAATTGGAAATTTCTCAACTTGAAAAGTCTATAATTAGCCAGAAAAAACAAAAAATATTTTGAAATTAATCTCAGAAATTTTCTTGGAAAAAAAAGAGGACATTTCTGAGTTTAAAAAGTTGAAAATTTGCTAGAAAAGAACTCAAATTTTGAGACTAATCATCAACATTTTATATAAAAAGCATAAAAATGTTATGAGTTTAAAAGTCTGTTTCCTTGTTAAATTTTAGAACTACAATGAATGACGTCCTTTTCTAAAAACAAAACATGGGATTGGTACAGGGTATTTTTCACTCAAGACATTTGGCCAACATGACAAACACCTTTATACTTTTTCTAAAACGTTTGGTGAAATAATGCTTCAGCGTTGACACTGTTAGCGAAGCGGCTAGTCAGTTAGCCCTAGCGTAGCAAGCTGAGCCACTCCATCCAAACGGGGAGACGATCCTTCCTCTGCTACCCGTTTCCTCTCATCCTCGCCCCCCTGCCTCTCATCTCTCCCTCTCAGTCCCTAACACTTCTCTCTCCTCCCTCCCTGTCACCTGCCTCTGCCACACTGGGAAACATCGCTCTTCCAAACAGACTCCTCACACCTCAGAAACCTGTCAGCATCTGTGAGCCGCCTGAGGAAATGGCGTCACCAAGACAAGGAGGATTTTTTTTAGCTTTCTTCTCAGATGAATTTATCTACTTATAAACTGCAACAACACTGAATAATTAGAAAAATTACACTTTACATAAAGTAAATCTAAAGTAACTGAGGAAAAAGCTCAGTGTGCTCGGTTCAAGGATAAAGTATTTATTGTTGCAAAGCATGTGTCTGCATCATCAGAATAAAATAATATAATACAATATATAATAAAAGAGAACTGACAAACATTCATTATGCATTAGAAAAACATTCTCTAAACTTGAAGTTTTCTTTTTATGTAAAATTCACAGATTTCCTCCATTTATTTGCTACTTTTTGCAACTGAACAGCTTCATAAATTATTTATCAGCTTCAAAATCAACAAAATAAAAGTGAAAACTTTAAGTTGCAGGTAAAAATCTTCCAGACCTCTAAATCTAATTTAACATTTCAATAAACCCTGAAAACCCAAACATCCAAATGTTTTCCTAAACGGTTATGAACAAAGAAGAGTTTCTGATAGATGTTATTTCTTAAAGATAAAGGCAGAAACATTTCAGACGTAGATTCTTTGCACATGCCAGAACACATTTGCCATTTCTTTTTATGTAACTGTCGCCCTTGTCAGATCTGATTTGCTGGGTGTCATTTACACATTCTGACCCACATCTCCCAAAAATCAACTTCAAGACACTTTATGATTTTGGAAAAATATTCTGCAAGACAAAAGCAAATCATTTCTAACATTGCGTGTCCATCAGGGCGGATCTACTCAGTCTAGTTCTATGCTTTGTTGTTTATTTTGGATTATATTTAGAATTCCTAACTGCACTTTCTAAACCATTTGAAAGAAAGTTTAAGTTTATTTTTTACATGTTTGACCAAGATAAACAACCTATTTTATTCAATTTCAGTTTCTTTATTTTACTCCTACTAGCGCTGACTTAAACTGTCTATTGGGAATAAAAATTATTTGTTTTGACATATAAATTAAATAAATACTTTATATATAATAGGTCATATTTAAATGCAACCGTCAACAAAGAGAAGCAGTTTTTGCTCTGTAGTTATTGTAGAAATGCAGTTTCTCCAAGTTTAAATGTTTAAAAGACAAAATGATTCAGTTTTGAAGTGTAAATTTCCCCAATCATTTAGTTTTCATTCATTCATTCCAGAGGTGCCCAAAAATTTTACTCAAGTAAGAGTAAAAAAATGTTTGGGAGAAAGTCTACTCAAGACTGAGTTATTATCATCATCAACCATTTAACATTTGGAAATTGCATAAACAGATGGACCAAAATATAAAGTTAAATGGACATTTTGGTGTTTTAAGGACCAAGATGACAATAATTCATATTAAATAACAACATTAGGCAAAATAATTTTTTTCCACATCATTTTCTTTCAATATTAAAATTCATGAAACTTTAACAGAAGCTGCAGCTGTGAGTCTGGTGAATTTTTGGTTAAAACATGTTTGATTTTCATTCAGTGGGTAGAAAATCAGAAAATTTTACTCAAGAGTAGAAATACTTCATAACAAAACTATTCAAGTAAAAAATACAGTGGAGTAAAAATACGACTAAACTTACATTTTTTCAAAAGAGTTAGTCAAGTAAATGTAACTGATTCGTTAAAAAAAGACCTACATTGGCACTGAACTTCACCCTGTGTGTGATGATTTTCCTTCCTTTAGGTGTCTGGTTACTTCGTCTATTTAACAGAGTCTCCTGCACTGCTGCCATCATTTCTATGCATTATTTAGACTTTCCCTTTTACAGGTAAAAGCTTCTGACTCCAGAACGGGATATTTTGAGGTTTCACACATCTTCTCGCCCTTTAAGGGCGAAAGAACGGGACATAAATGTTAATAAAAGTCTCTTCAGTGCATATTCTGTTTGTAGTTTGAAAAAAGCTGCATTTCCATTACAAATGTGCATTATTTGTGCACACAACACTTTCCTTCTGCTTTCTATCATGTAAATAACTCAAAATGTCCCCAGTAGATTTCTTCACAGTTTTATTGTGGCCAGTCACATTAGGAGACTAATCTTTTTGTGTCAGGTTGTATAAATTAAGATGTTGTGTTGTTGCGGGGAAACTTCCAGTGAGGTGGTTTGTGAGTGTTAAATGGGGTAAGTTTGAGGATCACTGCAATCCCATCAGCTACCCAGAGACACGGCCTGTGAACCCCACCGACGTCTTGTGAACCCCTTAGCGCTCTGACCTCCTTCGGCTGGGGATGAGTCCGACTTCAGGGCAGTTTGGGGGTGGGGGGCTGAGGTGGCGGGCGGGCCACCACTCCTCCTCGCCGGCGCTGCTCACATGGAGGATGTCCCCAAAGCCGAACGGCAGGGCCTGGTTGGGCGCACTCAGATCTGCAGCACTTCCATCGTAGTCGAACAAAGCTCTGGAAACAAAAGAAACACACATTCAGTGAGAAACTGACTAAATTTAATGCACTGGCAGATTACACTGCAAAAACACAAAGTATTACCAAGTATGTCTGATGTAATTTATAGTGAAAATGTCTTGGTATACTTGAAATAAAACAAAACTAACAAGTAACTTTTAAGGACGATATAGGAGCTTCTTTAAAGTCAATAATTCCTTAAAAATGATGAAAAGGTTGTAGTTCCACTTATCACTTAAAACACTGAAAAATGTCCTATTCGTGAAATAATCTGGCAGTGGAACTAATAAAACTAGTACTTTTTATTAAATCAGTATTAAAAAAAAACATTGACTCAAAACAAGCTCCTATATCTTCCTTAAAAATTACTTCTAAGTTAATTTCGTCTATCTTTAAATGTACTATGATATTTATACTAGAAACTAGACTAAAATACTTGGTAATATTTTGTGTTTTTGCAGTGAACAACAGTCTTTTTTATCAGGTTTTTTCCTAATTAGTTCTGTTAGAGCGTTAGTTGTTACAGTGCAAAAAGACAAAATATTTAGATGTACTTTCTAGTGCCAATATCTTAATATACTTGAAATAAGACAAAGTTAGCTTACAACTTACTTTTCAGCAATTTATATGAGCTTTTTAAAAAGTCAGTAATTTCTTAATATCGATTAAAAAAGCACTAGTTCCACTAGCAGATTATTTCACTTATAACAAGACATTTTCCCCAATCTGCCAGTGGAACTAGTGTGTTTTAATCTAATTAAGGAATTATTGACTTAAAACGAGCTCCTATATCTTGCTGAAATGTTACTTATGAGTTAGTTTTGCCATATTTGAAGTGTACTAAAATATTTGGACTAGAAACTGGTTTTTGCAAGATTAGTATAATATCCCTCCTAACCTTTGTGAAAATGTGTCTTCAGATTAAGCACCACTATTCATATATTAAAATACTTAATAAGCAAAACAGTTAGGAGGGAGTGTTTTTGTCCAGTTCTGTGTAATTCATGCTTGCTCTTACGTCTGAACGGTAACATGTGTGTGTGACCGCAGGAAGCAAACTCTTCCAGAGGGAAAAGACCTGGGAAAAATAGGCCAGCAATATGTTTGTGCAACTGTGTGAATGCAAGGCAACTAGGGCTGAAATAAACTGAATTCCCAAATGTCCTTCCTGGCTTCATCAATAAAACAGGGCAAAGGCACAGGAGTGAGCGACAACGAAATTAGATGGAGAAGACAGGAGAGAGACAGAGAGAGCTGTAAATAGCCTGACGAAAGGTCAAAAAAACGCCACCCAGAGTTTTAACAGCGCCTGAATAAAATGGAGAAAACGTGTACTAAAATATTAGAAAAAGAGGACTACAAAAAAGGGTCCGGTACTTCAGTAAAATGCTGTTAGACCAGATAATTACACATATGAACCCCTTGCAAGTTATAGTTTACGTCCTGAAATTTGCGCATGCGCACATCGCTGGAAGCGGCGCTGCAGCGGTAGAACGGCTCCGTTCACTAAATGAAACCCGGAGATGTCGGTACGACTAATAATGCTTTGCTTTGCGCCACAGCAAAGGAGAAAACAATGCGGAAAAACTATGCAGAACAACTAAAACCACTTCTTTCTCACTCTCTGTGCCGGCTGAACTACACGGAGACTCGTTGCCACGGCAACGGGCAAAAACGATACTTAATGTTTCAGGAAAGGACTCAAACATTTCAGACACAAAGAACAAAACATTCAGTACGTTACAGTTTTATGTTTATAGGCTTTAAGTTTAATAAAAGCTGTGGTAGATCAGCTGCCGCTGCGAATAGCTAAGCTAACACTGCAAATAGCTAAGCTAACACTGCAGTGGTTGATTAGCTCATTTAAACACCTGCTCTGATCTGTCAGAGTTGATGTGTGGCTCGCCTTTTTTTATTTTACTTTACCGTAACACACTGAATTCCACATCACATTTTCTGTTATTGTCTGCGGCATTAATGGTTATTAAAGTCAAGAAAGAACAACTGAACTGCTTCCCTCTACCCTGTTATTATTTTTTCTTAATTGAAACGTTTTCTTGACCTTGTTATAAAGCTGTCATAGTGTAAGGGACACAGCAAAGCACTGTGTCCCTTTTTCTTTTTTATATCAGGCATACATTTAAGATTTACCGGGTTATATTGATAACTTGATAGCTAAAAGCATTAAGCTGCGTTTGGTGTGAATGCAATGCTAGTCATCATTAGCAAGCAGTGACCCGTGACGTCACGCTGCAACGGGTGAAGGACTGAGGTGTTGAACAGAGCGACTGCTACTACTAATTATTATAATTACTTATTAATCTGTGCTTATAATTAATTATATTTATTACTATTAATTAATATTATTGTTACTAATATTACTAATAATATCAATATTGTTAATATAGCGTTAATATGTTATACATGACATACATTATATATTATTATAAATAAATGTAATAATATGCGTTATAATATATGGAGGGATTACTTGTAAATACAGCAAATTAAATTACAAAACTTTATGCCCTGACATACTTCTGTTCAAATATAAACTACCATTTGATACAGTAAAGAGTAGTTTTAAAATTTAAATAAATGTTTACACATGAAACATGAAGATTCGGATCCATGAAGTAACGAGCTTTGCAGCTCTACGTCACCAGGGAATAAAATCTTAAACCCAGAGGCGCGTCTGCAAACATCCCCAATGATATTAAACCAAAGAAAGACAAAGAAAAGGTGTCACTGAGGGATGTTGTGCAGAATTATTAAACGTGTTTCTAATTCAATTACCGGCTCTTAGTTTGACATATTTTATTTGTTTGTGAGTGGAAATCTCCACGGTATGACTCCATGGGGAGAACAAACATTAATAATTACAATAATGTGAGACAAAAACACAATTACTTTGTTAAATAAGCTTCTGTAGCAGTTATGGCTGCCTGGGACTTCTGCAGAATTAAATTATTACTCCATTCATGTTTAACTTTCCACCGAAAGCTCAGATGGGATTTCTGCTCATGCAGCTTTATTTCAGAGAGTGAAACAAAAGGGGAAGGGAGATGTATAATATTTCTGTGTGAGATCGGACAATACAGGCAACGATATGAAAACAGACTGCAGCATAAACCTCTTGTCCTTTTAGATCACCTGCATCTCTTTGAACAAATCTTGTATGCAGAAAATTAGACACTTTTCTGTACAAATTTAAAGAAAAACAGTCCAGAACTAGATTGAAATACTTCAATTTAATTTAACAAAAATAATTTAAAGAAAAAAAAACACAAAAACACCTGAAGGTCAGAAGTTTGATGATGTAACACAGATTAATAAGTATTAAGTACACCTGCAGTTTTTGTTAAAGTTTCATAAGTTTTATTTATTGGTATTGATGATATTGGTCTGA
Organism: Poecilia mexicana; assembly: GCF_051168715.1. NCBI lineage: Eukaryota > Metazoa > Chordata > Actinopteri > Cyprinodontiformes > Poeciliidae > Poecilia > Poecilia mexicana. The sequence continues at coordinate 226,551 of NW_028263373.1, read as the reverse complement.
GATTTATTTGGTATTGGATCACATACCTCTAACATTCAGCATCTTTAAGCTGATACGATTTAACAGTGATATGAACATGTGAAATATTGAATGTAAAGGTGTTTTCACGCCTGATAGTCCTTCAGACTCGGTTCGATTCGTTACATTTTCAGCTGCTGCGGTTCTCTTTCACACTGCATTGAGTCAAACTGACCAAACCCTTTGCAAAACCTGTTCACCTCCTGGCCTGTGGGGGCGCTGCACCAAGAACCAATGAAGGAAACGACACAAAGACATCAGAAGAAGACACTAAGCTCAACTTTCTTCTTCAGGAAATGTAAAAAATATGGGGTGGCATCAGATATTAACTCAAAGGATTTCTCTTTTGTCTTCGGTAAAAAATAAAACACACGCCATTTCTCCTGCCAGCACTACCTTTGTGCGTTTGTTTTGGTTCTATTTACCCAGAATGCACTGAGCTATAGTTCATATCCTGCTTTTGGAGCGATCTCATTTGAATTACACCAGAGTTCACTTCAACCAAACCCAGACTGAGGTTTGTAGAACCTGAATCAGAGTTTGATTATGCATTCACACCTACTAAACTAGAGTTCAAATTAAGTGGACTAAACAGGGCTGGTGTGAATGCAGCCCAAGTTAAAATCTCATTTAATTAAAGACTTTTTCTAGATAATTCATAAAGTATGACATCAAATTTCACAAAGCCTGACTGTCCAGTCATTTTAAAAGGACTAAAAATCAATACGTCCTGCAGGAATCCATCCAGCAAACAACAATGCCCTTTTCAGTATACAGTGAAACTCAAAACCTTCAAACATACCTCAAGCCCCAGTTGAGCTTCTACGCATCTCGATTTGTTACAGATTCTTTAAATCCTTAAGCCCTTGCAGGTTAGTATTGATAGTGAAACATTTCTGCCAGGACTCTTCAAATATTTCCTATCTTTCTGAAGCCAAACATTGAAAAACGGCAGAACATAAAGTGCTCCGGTATTGTCATACCAACCATCAGCTCTTCAGGTGAATCCTTCTGCAGTGTCGTAAATGGTTGCAGTGTCAGAGTATTGAGCCATGCAGTGTGTTTAAAATAGACCATAATGGTGTGAATTGAAAATAAGTCAGAGAAGCAGGGAGAACAGCAGCAACTCACACACACCCACGCACACACACGCACACCCACACGCACACACACACACGCACCCACACCCACACACACACCCACAGAGGGCAGCTCCACACACAGGACATACCGTATGTCACTTTGTGTCAGTGACATTTCCACTGAGGCAACAGAAAAGGTTAATCTGTCTATTACACACAATGCACTAGTATTTGGTACAAATACTCGATGTGTTCAGACATACTGTATGTACATGTACGGACACCTAACAGCAGCCCAGAGCATCAAACACCCCAAATCTGTCACACACAACAGCAGCAGCTGAACCAATCACTTCCTGTTTGACATTTTTCTAGTACTTGAAATCTGATTGGTTATTTTCAAACAGCAAGTCAAATTTCAGACATTTTAAGACCTTTTCTATGCTAGCCTGACTGATATTTAAGCTAATGAACGTCAGGCAGCACAGCTGGTGATACATTTGCACTTACCCATGATAGAAACAAAAACACCAGCTAGTTAACTAGCTAGCTGGTGTTTATCAGCAGCTGGTTCCATACAAGATAGAATAATCCTGCAACATTTAAGACCCGTGATTAGCCAAGTTAAGGCATTTAAGGAATTGATTTAGAGAGTTTCTACAAACACAGTGTGTAAAACTGCAATGTAGCGTCAAACTTAAAGATTCAGTGTTATCTGTTGTCCATTTCCTAGAGGGATCATCAGTCGACGTCACGCTGCGTCAGCAGCCAGCTACTCTACTGCGCCTATCACCTTCAGAAGGCAGGCAAGATTACATTATTCTAAATATTTAAGACTATTTACAATTAGGGTAATAAAATTATTTACAACTCGCCACCAGTGCAGATCACGTCCCGTCACCCAACGAAACTCCCATACGAAGTTGCATTGAACATCTGCAGATGTCATTTTTAGCACATCGATTCTGCACCTCACACCGCATCCCGTTCAACCTGCTACATTTTTAATATGCAGATGTTGGAACACTGAGCTACTAGCTGTTTGGCAGTTAGCGTTAACTGGGGATGGATGTAGCTGCATCCATCACCTGCCTTGATGGATGCAGCTACATCTTCATTTTCCCTCTAATTGTGACCAAAAAAGTCGACATCTGGGCCATTTTCTCTCGTCATTTATCGACTCACCTGCATTTAAAGCTTTTGGATCATTAAGACGCATCAATTTGGTAGAATAACTTATTTTATCACGCTGTGATAAACAGCTGTAGTCCACTGACTGACAATAGGGCTAGCTAATGACAAAACAGCAAGATAGATGCTGGTAACCATGGCAACCAGGGAGCTTTTAGAGGCCGGCCCGACTCTTTTTGCTGTTGTGCGCGTGTCCGCTGTGTTTACATACAAACAATCCCTCCATAGCACAGTCAAGTGACCATGTTAACTTACGTTGTTATAAAAATGCTACATCACATAAACTAAATTTTACTTTGTAATTTAAGGAGTTGAAATTGGGCCTCTGTCTACTTTAGATGCCCCGGCAGAGAGGGCATGTAAAGGACGGATGTGGTGATTCAGAGAAGCCAGGCAAGGACAAGACAGAGACAGGAGACACACAATGCTGCGTTTTCCACTAAATCTAATGGAGATTTTATCAGAGATAACCCTTTTCTCTGGATTTCACAAACGAGCAGACAGCTGAGATTAGATTCTTTTCAGTGAGAAGGACACTGGAGAATCAGTCGTCTCTGGGTTTTGTGGGTTGGCTTTCAGTACCTGATGTAAAGTGTGCGTTTCTGCGTGGAGCGGAGAGACGTGGAGCTGGAGCTGACGCTGCTGGTCATCATTTGTTCCCTCAGGTCATGGATCTTAGCCTCAAATCGACTGTACTCTAAAAACAGAGAGGAAACAGTGTTAACCTCAGAGAAATATTTTTCTTTTTGCACATTTTTTTTAAAGAGTAATTATACAAGTGGGATCTGGTTTAGGGCATTTTCTTTTAAATGAAATACCTGCTGCTCCAGATTGGAAGCAGCGATTCTGTGCCCTTCAATCATTTTTGTTCAGAAGATGAAAGAGAAGAGCACAGCGTGACAAAAAAAAAAAAAAGAGCCAAAAGGGGGGCGGAAGATCATTCCCAGTGATAATCACATTTCCACAAATGACTTCAGTGCAACAAGAAGTAGTTTAAAATTCATTAGAATCGCAAGAAGTTTTGTGAAGCACAAACGACGCCTTAATGTGCACAAACCGAGATTTTATAAGTACAATCAAGCAACACTGTCAAAACAACATTTTACCAAGTACTTGTGTCTATATTCTGGTGCAAATGTCTTATTGCACTTGAAATAAAACAATACTAAGTCATAAGTTATTTTCAGCAAGACAAAAGAGCTCGTTTTAAGTCAGATTATTATAGCCAAGACATTATCTCCATGTTGTAAGTGAAATAATTTCCCAGTGAAATAAAAACTTTCACCATAACATCATTTATGTTTCAGAAATTTTGGTTTTATCTAATATTCTGTATTAGTTGAAATTAGATTTAGGGTTTTTGTAAGTTATAATAGTAACAAATTAACCAAAACATGTTAAAATAACTCTGTACCTCTGGTAGAGCTACATAACAGATATGTGAAAATGAATTGCTGATATAGTTTAAACTTTTTAAAGATATTCTATTTTATTTAGGTTATTCTGATGAACATATTCTGTAGTTATAAGAAAAATCTGTTGAATATCTCACAATTTTGCTACGATTACTATAAACTAATCCTTTTTTCACTGCAAAAACACAATCTTACCATGTACTTTTGGTCTCGTTTCTGGCACAAATATCTTAGTACACTTGAATTAAAACAAATTAACTTAAAAGTAACTTATCAGCAAGATACAGAAGTTTGTTTTAGGTAAATAATTTCTTGGTCTTGATGAAAAAGTTGTAGTTCCACTGGCAGATTATTTCGCTGTTACCTAGCAACCCCAGCCAAGCCCAGCCCGTTACCTAGCAACCCAGTTCTAGCTCCACTGGAAGGTTCTTTCAGTTATAACAACACATTTTCCCCATTATTCCCATGTCTTATTATAAGTACATTTATCTTTTTAATCAACATTAAGGAAGTATTTACTTAAAACAAGCTCCTATATCTCGCTGAAAAGTTACTTTAAGTTAGTTTTGTCTTATTTCAAGGGTAATGAGACATTTTCACTGGAAACTAGTCCAGAAATACTTTGTAAGATTTTGTGTTTTTGTGGTGTTGTTCTCTCATTCTTAAGTTTATTAGCTCTGATTATGTATTATCCTCTGAGATTGGTTAATGTAGTTTGTAGGAAGCTAAAAGAGACTTTCTGAAATAACATGGCACTTCTGAGACATGGGGAGTTTAAAACAAAATCATAAATTCCTCTCCTCAACATGCCAACCGTTAATAAAGTCTGCATTATGAAGAAATATAGAGACCAAAGTTCACTAAATAAAATCTCTAAAACTCATTAACTTCATAAACACGTGATTCAAATGAGGATCTGATTTTATGACTTCATAAACGGCTGTGTGTGGAAAATGTGTGAGTCGTAACTGACGGGTCCAGTTAAAACCCGAGTGATGATGTCACAGAGTGATGTTCAGTGGCTCAGTTTCGGCGTGATGGAGCGTTGCTGCTGCAGAAACTCATTAAGCTTTTATTAGTCCTTTGGCTGAAATGCTAAAACACAGCAGGTGAAGCCGAATCGAACATTTGGGAAGGGATTTCCTGTAAATGTCAGACTTGTTCTTTTATTCTTGGTTGGGATAGTTACACATTTTAGCGCTAAAATAGTTTCACAGAGCAGCAAATGTATCCATTAGGTATCGGGACACTAAATCCCTTCCCTCCAACCAGAAAGTTAGAGGCAAGATGAGGAAAAAATATGGAATCTAGAACATTTTAAATAAATATCTGGGTTTTTGGTCATTATTATAAAATATGAGTTAAAATAAATGATTGCAATGAAAAACACAAAATCTTACCAAGTATTTTTGGTCTATTGCAAATATCTTAAGACAAAATTAACTTTTCCAAAAACTTTTCAGCAAGATATTGGAGCTTGTTTTAAAGTCAATAATTATTTAATATTGGTGAAAAAGTACTAACTTCATTGGCAGATTATTTCACTGATAACATGGAAAAAATGTCATGTTACAAGTGGAATAACCTACAAAGGGAACTAAAACTTTCAAATTAAGTTTCTTCCTGATAGCAGATCCTGTCATGAATACTAACGCTAGTTAGCATTGTTTCTCTGCCATTAGCACATTTAGCATAGTGTTCACCAGGTTGATTGACAGTGATAGGACCCGCCTCCAGGTAGGACCCGCCTCCAGGCTCTGATTGGTTGTTTTTCGATGGGAGCAGACAGGGAGGATGAGGAGACTGATCTTTTGTCATTTTATCCATCTCATAACATGGTGGCGGTTATAAAAAATATGTAAAAAACATTTTTTTGTATAAAAGTTACAAACTGCAGCTTTAAAGCAGATTACAATCAGTTTTTTTAAAGTATGAATTTGCATTTACAAACTATGATAAAACATTGACTATGGTGTAAAATCTTAAAAAACAAGAGACGATATGAGAATATTTCAATGTAAGTTTTTCAGTTTGTTTTCCAAACTATCGTGTTAAATTGCAGAAGAGCAACTGGTTGGCCAATCAGCGCAGAGTGCAATCCTTCCAGCGTTTCACCGTCCTTCTGCTGTGTGCAGCAAAAACACTCAAGTTCCTGACCCAATTTTTCTAGTGGCAATAAAAATGTCATTGTGCCTCTTCAATTATGAATGCACATCAATTATGGAAATGCTCAAGGTAGAAGGGCTAATTATATAAAATGTGCTTAGATATAGCGGGATGATTGCTGTTTTGATGGATTCTAACTAGTGGACTCTCTAGTGAGTGGACTGCAGTATTTAAATCCAAAGCTGCAACACAAAAAAACAGAAATGTGTCATAAATCCATGCTGACTATCTCCCACTCAGCTCCAGCAGCAGTAATAAACCCAAAAAGCCCCCCACTGAAGGATGTCCTTGTGTGAGTGTCTGACCCATTACTGTGAACGACACAATCTAATTAACCCGGAGTAATTCAATCACATTCAAGGTACAGGCGGTCATGCATCTGCACACGCTAGCTGGGCCAATCTGGATGCTGAATATCTATGATTTTATCAAAAATTTCAGCTCAGCTTCATTTGCATCTCAAATAGAGAATTTAATTTTTAATTTCATGAAATGCAAGCAACTAGCCAATGCAAAACAGGGTTAAAGTCAAATTAGACGTAATTTATACCAATAGATATGTATATGCTTTAGTGCTTAGTTTGTTATTTTCTGTTAACATAATCACAAATAAAAAAATCCTACGTCTTAATTTGGCTTTAAAATTAGGAAAATTTGCTTCTATTTGCTCTTTGCAAAGAACGGGAAAAACAAAACGACCTTCTGCAGAAACATTTTCTTCTTTTTTTCTCTCTCAAACTGTTTGTCTTTCCAGTGCAAACCGCAGTTTGGCATTTTCTGAGATTCATGCCATCATTTTCTGCAATCCAGCTCAAAAATGATGAATTTTGTATTTCAGCATAAATTTGCACCTTAAAGAACAAAAACAATAAAAACATTGGAAGTTTTATATCAGCAAAAAGAAGGAGGAGGGATGAAAAATGAGTGCAGTTTTGATTGAGAGCAGCTAAAACGTTTCTGATAGACTCATGAAAAAGTTATGGAGAGGAAAACTGTTCCTCTTTTCTTATCCAAGGCTGCAGATGAGATTTTATTACTCCTGACTCCTTCGAAACACAAAAGGCAACGAGAAAGAAAGACGAGAGCAGAATTTGAAGCTGTAGATTTAGCATTTTCTAGCAAAAAGTTCAGTCAGTCATCTCTCCTTCAAGTTGAAAAAGTCACATCCATACTAGAGGCAAGACGTCAAACTGTCAAGCAATCGTTTTGTCTCCGTGTCGACTGTACTCACACACGACCGGCGTCCACAACGTGATGCAGGCACGGCGGCTTTCAGATCAGAGTCTGACTGCGCGACAGAGAGAGACGTTTGATTCTCACAATCCAGGGATGTGCAGGAGCAGAAAGAGAAGAGCGGAGATGCTGGGGAAAGCCAGAGAGAGCAGCAACGTGTGTGGGAGGGGCCAGGGGATATGCAGTGTGTGTGTGTGTGTGTGTGTGTGTTTGAAGAGAGGAAATTAGAAAAAAAATTTAAAAAATGAATTAGTGTGCATTAGAACGAGTCCAGAGCTGCTCAGATGCCAGAAACAACAGATGCTAACTCCCTATTCTTACTCCACTCCTCGCTCACTAGCGTGTTCGTTTTGCTCCTCCCCCTCTCTTGCTGTAGGGCGGAGACACACACACACACACACACACACACACACACACACACACACACACACACACACACACTGACTGACAAACAGACACACACAGTGTTTCCTCAGGTCACTCATGCAGGAAGCTGAGTCGGTGCCAGGCTCTCCTGCCCTACTTTGGCCTGGGGAGTCGCTTCAGCACCACGACACACAAAAAGCCCCGACCAAGCGATTTGAATACTGATTCCAGGGACCGAAATATTCCAAACAGACACTATTTTCATTTTCTGCCCCTTAGCTTTCAATTTAGTCTCACAAAATCCGCAATTAAGTTCTTCTGTCAACATACAGCAGCGTTATCGGGTTAAGAGCAACTGAAAACGATGTAACGGAGAGAAAGAGAGTGATGGAGAAGAGGGGAAAGAAGTGAGGAGGAGGAGGATGAAGAGAGAGAAAAAAAGGGGGAGGTGGTGGTGACAGAGACAAATGGCTCTGGGGCTCATGTTCCCTGCTTCCTACATCTACCTTTCCTCTCCTGGTTCCCAGGAGGAGCATTGTTTCTCCACTGAACAGCTGCCGTTTTCTGCATTGTGTGCATCGGGCGGGAAACCTCTGGAGACGGGCAGATCGCGCCTCCAGGGCTGTGAGCACTGCACCAATATTTCCCCTTCAGATATCTCTCTCTGCTCTCTGTTGATTGTTTAAGCATCTCTGGATCATAACCGAAAACCTGCCTAAGGGAAATATTTGAGAACAGAGTCTGGTAATAATTACCGTCTCTGTTCAAACTGAACACTCTAATTACCAGTCGTTCTCCTTATTTAAAAAAAATATCTGGAAACTCGTTGCCTCAAAACCTTTTGGTTTTCATTAAACTACCGTATTTTCTGTAGGGCGCACTGGATTATACTGCAAACAGTTAATGAATGGTCTATTTTTGATATTTTTTCACTGGACTGTAAGGCGCATGAAGCGAAACAAAACAGTCAGATAAGTCAGTCAGTCAAAGCCCAGTACGAATTACTCCGGTAGCCGTAATGCAACTAAAACATTTTGACAGGGAGCCACACAAAATCGCTTCAAGGTCAGAAAGCACAACCAGATTTAACCCATATTAAGCCATTAGAGGGCGCTGTTTTACTCCAGAACAATATATAATCCTATCTGGATAAATATGGTGCACTGTCGCTTTTTGGATCAAATTAAAGGCTTTTAAGTGTGACTTATCGTCAGGTAAACTCAGTTCAATGGGGGCCAAATTGCAACATTTGTTACATTTTCAGCTTTCACACTGAACTGTGTCAAATCAACCAAACTGACTGAACAACCTGGTCCCCTCCTCGCCTGTGGGGGCGCTGCACCAAGAGCCACAGAAAGAAGTGACATATAAACGTCAGAAGAAGACAGGGAGCAACTTCCAACTTCAGAAAATGTAAACAAAAGAAGCAGCGTCAGATTTTAGCTGTTGTAAGATCTTAGAATACGCAGAAAATGTATGTAAACATCTGATTTAAAGACATAATTAATCATAATAATTCTCATTATTATGGCATTTATCAAATAGAAATAATTTTAGCAATTCTAACTGACCTAAAACAAAAAAGTTTAAGTCATTTTATTCGATGTATGTAAACTTTTGATTTCAACTGCACATATATATAACAATATACATAGGATGTCATTTCTCCTTTACCAAGATTTGTAAAATATAAATAATTCCAGCATGTTTACCTTCCTAAAACTTCATTATACTGGAAAATACTAAATTTGTTTACATACTTTCCAATTAATTAATTAATGTCAAAAACATTCAATAAAATGTTCAATTTTAGTTTCTTGTTTCCAAAAAAACACACAAAATCTCCTTTTAAGTCAGTCCTATATATCATAACATACATCGGGGAATATAAGGTCCAGGTTCTAAAAATAACAGTGCTGGCACTGAGGCTCATCAATAATTAAAGAGTAGAGCATTCTATGCAGGTATTGATTAGAATGATCAAGTTGCAAAAGAGATGAGAAAAGAAAAGCGAAAAACAGAGACTAAATCTCATCTCTATATGCTGGAATCAAGTTGCTGAGTCAAAACGGTGATTTGCGTCACACAGCAAATCTCAAATCAGTCATCTACCCACTACAACGGATGCCTGAAATCCCTGAGATCACATTTGTGTGGGCGGTGAGTCAGACCATTACCGCAGACGGCAGAAGAACTGGGGAGAAGAAGAGGAGCTGACAGGTGGAGAAGAGGAACACGTTCAAGAGACGAGCAAGAGGAGGCAGGAGAGCGAGTATTTAGTCAACAGTTTTTCTACGACTTACATTTAAAAGCCAAAACACAGAGAAGCTGCTAATCCACCAAATGACAACAAACGCACAGCGCACACATGCAAAGTTTAATAAGTAGGCTAACAGGAGTGAATAATCCTCTGTGCATCACCTCAGTATTACTGCTGACAGAAACCACCTCTGTGTGTGTGTGTGTGTGTGCGTTTGTTTGTAATACCTTGTGGGGACGATTTTCCTGACATATATTACGTTGTGGGGACCAATTGCTCCTTGTGGGGACCGGAGCCTGGTCCCCACGAGGGGAAACCCTGTTTTTGAGTCAGGGGTCAGAGTTAGGACTAAGGTATGAATTGAGTTTTGGTTGGTTAGGGTTAGGTATGTGATGGGTAGGGTTAGGAAAAGGGTAAGGATAAGGTTTAGGCTGTATAAATGAATGGAAGTCAATGGAAAGTCCCCACAAAGATAGCCAGACAAACATGTGTGTGTGTGTGTGTGTGTGTGTGTGTGTGTGTGTGTGTGTGTGCGTGTGTGTGTGTGTGCGTTTGTTTGTAATACCTTGTGGGGACGATTTTCCTGACATATATTACGTTGTGGGGACCAATTGCTCCTTGTGGGGACCGGAGCCTGGTCCCCACGAGGGGAAACCCTGTTTTTGAGTCAGGGGTCAGAGTTAGGACTAAGGTATGAATTGAGTTTTGGTTGGTTAGGGTTAGGTATGTGATGGGTAGGGTTAGGAAAAGGGTAAGGATAAGGTTTAGGCTGTATAAATGAATGGAAGTCAATGGAAAGTCCCCACAAAGATAGCCAGACAAACATGTGTGTGTGTGTGTGTGTGTGCGTGTGTGTGTGTGTGTGTGTGTGCGTGTGTGTGTGTTGACAGCAGTGTGTAATCCCACCGAATAAAAACTTCTGTGTAACAGATGAACATGAGGAAACTTAATAATGTGGGAGAATATGAAACCCAAAGGTCAGCCCTTTCTGGAACATTTAGTGCTTATTTTGCAAACAAGATGTTCGTGTAATCAACACAAACAGCAGCGGTACCAGAAACCCGATGAAACGGAAACGAGACGGGAACACAGAGGTCTTAAAAAAAATAAAATTTAGCTGAGGATTTCAGTTTCAGACCTTTTCAATCGGTTACATTCTCCTCTCTCCATCCTTTCTTGTTAAATGTGTTGGATGTTATTGGTGTATGAAGACTGTGTTTATAAAATGCAGTGAAGAGAAAAAAAACAATCCACGGTGCTGTCCATGGTGCTGAAACAGTAATGTTGGACCTACAGCGTTATATGTGGGATTTTTTAATGCTTGAAGTGACAATATGGCTGAAAAACATATCACAATATAAGCGTTTATATCAGTCGATATCGATAATTATTGATTTTATTTTATTTTTTTGCTTTGAACTGGTAAATCTTCGCTGTTATTACAAACAAATTATTTTGACTCAAACCTACATAAATTGTAACAAACATCTTACAGAAAACTGACACATCTTAAAGGACAAACATGTTTGATCACGGATAAACAGAGACTTGCGAACTTCTAGGTAGCCAAGGCAACGCTAAACAAACGGCTAAAGTGCCCGTTGCAAGCCGTATGTGATATTTTCATGACAGTCTGAACACAGGTAAGCATTTTCCGAATGTGACCCAGGCCACTTGGAAATCCGATACAATCTTTTCAAATGCGACCTGAATCAGATCGCATTCATCCGACCTGAATGTCACTGATACTCGACAAACGTCACTGTTCTGCGTCTTGATACGTGTAACCGGGAAGGCAAACACCAACCATGGCGGACTGTAAAGGATTGAGTTGTTAATGCGCTGCTTCGGTCGGATAACAACTTCTCAGAATCATAAGATATGCTCCACACTAGCATCCATGTTTACTTCCGGAAACACTGAGCACTTCTTCTTCTTCTTTTTTTTTATGGCGGTTGGCAAAACACTGAGGAGGCTCTCTATTGTGACGTTATTGCGCCCTCTACTGTGCATGCGGGACACTTTCAGGTCGTTCACAGTTCACATACAAGTGTGAACGACCAAACAAAAAACAAAAAGAAAAGAAAGAAAACCTGAACATTAAGGTCTGCAGTGGGAAGGTAATAGTTCAGCGAAGGGCTGGGCGATATGGATTTAAAATTTTATCACAATATTTTGTGGAACTATTGTTGCATTTCAAGGTAGAATATTTTTATTTTTGTATTTATAAAAGGAATTTCTTATTTATTAATATTTTAATGTACTTCTAAAACAAAAACTTGAGTGGTTAAATGAGAAATCTGCAAAATAAGACAATATTTTTAAATCTGATTAACTGTCAGAATAATAAATTACTAAAGTAATTATCAGTTCAGACCTAATGTTGATGTTATATTTTTAGTATGCGTATTACATCTGGACACACTTTAAACACAAGGGTGTATTTTTTACTGCACGATGTATCGACACCAACATCGGTATCAGCCAATATTAGTCTTTTTTTTTTACATATCACCATCGGTTTGATAAGTAAAACTGGGCTGATATGAACAACCGATATTTATTTTTATCTGTTTTTCTCTGTTTATCTGGTTGTTTTCCCCACCGAAGGTGTGAAACTGGTAGTGAACTATATATATTACTGGTAAATATTGGTTATTGGCTATAACAGAAATATTAGATGTCGGCCCAAATTTTCTTATCAGTGCATGTTTAGTATTTATACTTGCTCATAGCTACAATAAACACATTCAGGAAGCTAACTTACTATGAAATAATTTGACACACAAACAAATCTACATCTGATGCTGAAATCAGCTATTTTTCACTCCCTGTATCTTTCCACATTATATCTATCTATCTATCTGTACACCCCCCCCCCCACACACACACACCATATTTAGCTGTGTTGTGCTTTTCTGTGTTTGGCTGCAGCTCCATATTTAATACCAATAACTGGAGGAGACCTGCACACACAGACACTTTTCCTCTCCTGCTGCTGGAGGTTGTTATGAGCTCCTGTCTTTTTGGCAAGAGCTGTGTGTGAAACAGAGGGAGAGCGGCACGCCGGCACCATGGGAATGGGACAAACATGGACCTCAGATGAGGAGGCGCCAGCGAGGAGCTGAACCAAAACGCAGCGTGGCCAGAAGGTTTGATGCAGAGTTCATTGGACAGTCACAAGGAAAGACTGTAGGAGTGTCACGACGCAGACACACACACGCACACACGCACACACACACACACACACACACACACACACACACACACACACACACACACACACACACACACTCACCTGCTTCATCAACATTAGCTTTAGAGAATCGCTGTGTAAGAGGGAGCGAGATGAAAATTCATTTTGAGAATTGGCTGATTGATATTACAAGAACTCCACTGCAATTATTTAGTATTTAAAACTTTAATTTTAATAAACTGCAACAAATGAGTTTATTTTAAAATCATGTCAGTTTTCAACATGCAGGTTGTCACTTGGTGCTGACATGTTTAAGATTATTTTGTTAAAATCTCCTCAGGTTCAGGTCCAGGCCCGTAGTCACAGTCTGACATGATTTTTCTGACTTTAAATGACTCACATTTTGCAGATTTTAAGCAGAAAACAAGCATGTTTTCTCCCAGCAATCAGCAGCACAACCATCTGTTCAGACAACTGTTCAAAACTCTATTTTTATACTGCAGCTACATTTATCACACACTCACTGATTAAACTGGAAAATCATCTGCAGTAGATATTACTAAATACTTTTGTCAAATTCTAACAAATTATTAGAGAAATTTACCAATTTTACCCCCAATTCAACCAGATCAGTCAGAAAATTAACCACACTGAAGCTTAACTAAGGCGTAAAAATCAAAACAACAAGTAAACAACATAAATTAAATGAACAATATGGTACATTTTCCTTCTCTGTTTCAAATTAAAGCAATACGATTACATTATATGTTTTTGCTTCAATTTTTTGCCTTCATACCATGAAACTGAACAAGTTTTAGGCAAAGTTATCAAGCTGTGACTGTGAGTCTCAAACCAGACACTTATAAGTTGGAAAAATCTGTTTATTTGAAATATTTATTGTAGAAAAAAGCTTATACTGTGATTCTGTTAAAATGTGTGCAAACATTTCTGTACTACAAGCTGGAGGATTTTATTTTATTTGCAGATTTCCAGTAATGCAGAGAGAGCTTTATAACCGAGTCATGTTTTTGAAAAGATGTGAGTTTTGTTTGGCAGTAAACCGTTTTTGAAGACAGTTCAACCTTCAAGTTATCCAGAAAACACAAAATATCCACATATTTACTAATCTGCAGTATTAAATCGATATCAGCAGATAATCTCCTTAGGATTCTTACCATAAACTCACATGACATTTCCTAAATTTAACTAATTTGGAGCATTGTTAGTTGATGTAATTTGCTCTGTTTTATACCTGCATGCCGTCTTGTTGTTAATTATTACTCCAGTGATTGTTTTTGCATGAGATATGCTGGATGAAGCTTCTTTTATCTTTTATTCTTGTTAGCATTTCATACAATATTATAACTGACAGCTTCTCGCTCACTTGCAGGAACTCTTCATTAACCTAAATCCTAATAAAAAAGAAAAGACACACACACACACACACACACACACGCGCGCACACACACACACACACACACACACACAGAAATGTGCAGCTTAAATCAAAGTTCCAACCTGTATTAAAGAGTTAATGTAAAGTGGATTCATCTGATCGATTGACTAATGATCAATCAATAAGCTTCATCATGTTTTTCCATCATGTTTTTTCTGCATTGACCTCTCTGCTTTTCTGCCACATCATCCTCACCTTTCAAAACAGAACCGAATAAAGTTCATTTTTCATCCCACATCGGACTCCATTTGGACCGTTTCTCTTTCCTGTTCTGGTACGACTCAGTCGCCATCTTTAATTCTATATCAACGACTCAGTTTAAGTGGTGGCCTCTGCTGGACGGAGGCCAAACTACAACAGTGAAAGAAGGTCTAAGTGGATATTATTAGTTAATCGACTGTAACTAATTTTAATCTAATAAGCCATAAATTAATTGTAAGTTAATTAATTGTTTGCATTTATATTTGGTAGTACAGGTATTTACAACCTTAGCCCTTGCTGGTATTGGACTGTTCACTCTGGCTTTTGAGGCTTTGAAATGTTATTCTGAAATAATTACTAGCCCAACATATGAAAAAATAGATAACAAAACGTCTTCATAGTAATGTTTTAATACTCAGATTAATCCATGATGTTATGCATTCACATGAGCATTTATTATGGTGACATAAGTGAAAACTCCTGAAGTAAAGTAAGCTGCATTTGAAGGCCGATGGCAAAGAATGATGTAAAGTTGAAAATGTATGAAAGTTAGAAACTTTTCAAACGGCATAAAACAACAGATGCAGCACTGAGATCAAAGTGAAAATCAAAGTGGCTTACAACAAAAGCACTCTGACTTGTTTAATTTCAAACACATCAGGCTCTTAAATCATAGCTAAATATGAGATTGAGAACAAAAACTGGTAATGTTAATATTATTCCTTTCAATCACATCAATAAATATGAATAAAATTGTTAAATTTCGTGACAATACTGGTCAAGAGGTGAACTTGAGCAAACAGAGAGAGAACCAGCAATCCTGTGTGGCGCCTTTGTTACAACAAGCTCTGGCTTCTCTGGCTGAATATCTCATTATGGCCTCACACAAACATATCAAACACACATCTTCCTCCAGAAGAGACATTCCAGCACTAAACCAGGGATCACAGGGACAAATGTGGTGAAAATGTCTCTGTGTGTGTCCATTTGTAAATTGATTTACAACAGTGTGATCTACCACCCTAAACCACTCATTATTTACAACCTGGTTTCCAAGGTTACACCTTCTGTTACACTAAACAACATTTAGTTGTTGAGCCCATCCTCAACAACTAAATGTAGCAAGAGCAACCAAAGATTTTACTTTTGGATGTGTTTTCCTCTTCTGTTGAAATCTCAAACATTGGTTAGAAAGCTTATGAGAAACTACAGAATATTTTTGGTAACACTTTGTTTGAAGGCGTGTGCATAAGACTGACATAACACTGTCATAAACATGACATAACATCTGTCATGAAGTCTTTATGAATGTTTATGACAGTTGTCATGAAGTGTCATTCAGTAAATAATGACACTTTTAATGCAAAGTTGCTCTAAAAGTTGCATTAAAAGTCCATTAAAAGTTCCAACTTTGCATGATTTTGTAAATTATGATAATTTAATGAAAAGTTGGCACTTTTAATGGACTTTCAATGCAACTTTTAGAGCAACTTTGCATTAAAAGTGTCATTATTTACCGAATGACACTTCATGACAACCGTCATAAACATTCATAAAGAGTTCTTTATGGTCATGACAGGAGTTATGCCATGTTTTTGACAGTGTCATGTCAGTCTTATGCACACCCCTTCAAATAAAGTGCTACCTATTTTTTAAATCCATCTACTAGCTTTTGGCAAAAATATCAATCGATTTGACTATTTATTATGGGAAGATAATTGGCAAAGTTAAGTTAAATTGGTTAGAAGAGTCTGAAAAAAAATTGACTGGATTGAGATTGAGAAGCCAAAAGTTCAGTTGTGTTCAAGTTGCAGAAATCTGGAGCAAGAGTCAAGATGAGGCTTATAAACAAAATAAAACTGTAAATTTATTTTGAAAAACTGCAACAGAAACACTGCAACGGGATGCTACCACTGGCACAAACCAGGAACAAGAAGACGACAGGAAGTAGATGGAGTGCCGTGGCGTGGCAGGTTTTTTAATGACTTATTGTGTAAACACATTATTCATATTATTCCTTATTTAATGGAAATATGGCTATCGCAAAATTATGTAATTCTGAAAAAGTGGAATATTGACACAATTTTGTGCATATTTGTGATGAAAATGTGAGTGCTGAAAGAGTATTTTATTTAATTTTATTAATGGGGATCTTTTCAAATATAAATTCAGCATTTTGTGCATTTGTTTAAAAATAGTACCAATGAACATGACTGTAATATTCCCAAAGCAAATCCAAATTTTTAATCCAAAAATGGCACAAACATGGCACTAATGTTTCTCCTTACCTTTACTCTTTAAAATAGGAATTCTACCTTTGACTAAATATTTTATTTAAGAATTTGAAATGTAACATTTCTGTGGAAGGTTTACCCAAGAAAAGACAGGTACAGATAGATCTAAGATATTTCTAATTATTTAGCATTCAACTCTTCTTCATCAGAACGTGATTTAAAGTTTTACAGTTTCTCACATCTCTTCTACTTACCCTCAGGTCTGTACTGAGCTACAATAGTCACTGTTTGCCCAGCATTCTTTAGAGCTGCAGCTGCCTGCTCATGTGTTGCACTGGACAGGTCCACCCCGTTCACCTGCACATACAAACACAAAACTCTTTGAGCCCAGATCCTAATATTCAAAGTGCATCTTAGTGGGTCAGTGCGTCCGGCTAGCATCTGTGTGTTTAATACATCAAAATTATTCTCCAGAGTGCTCTTGCATGAATAAATAATAACGTAACTCCATAGGGATATTAAGCACCTCTGCAGTCTGGGGATTATATTAATCTTGAATCCCTTCTTAAAAAAATTAAAACCATTTTTCATTTGAAGCTTCAACTCCCACACTCCAGAAAATATGACTTCAACAAACAACCAGGCCAGCCTGCCTCAACTCACACAGCCAAACAGGCTGCAGTTGGTTAGAATGCTCCAATTTTTTATTTTTTTTCCCAGATTTCTCTAGACATTTAAAATACATCTAAAAGAGGAATCCTGCAGGTTTTAAAATGGAATTCTGGCCCTTAAAACTGTCACTGGTTGCCATGGTTTCCCGCATCGTATGCTGCCGTTTTAACGTTAGTCGGCGTCGTACGCTGCAGCTGTTTATCACAGCTTGATAAGATAAGTTGTCATACAAAATTGCTACTAATGATTGTCAATTTGGCAGCTTATTTATTTAACTTATAACACTGAAAACATGACTTGTTATAACTAAAATGGTCTTTAAACTGTCACTGGTTGCCATGGCTACCCGCATTCTTTGCTGCCATCTTACAGTTAGCTAGCGTGTTGTTGCTGTATATTAAAACTGCAAGCAGAACTAGCATTTTTTTCATCAATATTAAGGAATTATTGACTTAAAACAAGCTCATATATCTTCCTGAAAAGTTATATAAGAGTTAGTTTTGTCTTATTTCAAGTGTAATAAGATATTTGCTCTAGAAAATAGAATAAAAACAATTGGTAAGAGTTTGTGTTTTTGCAGTGATGTTCAATAGGCAGATTATTTCACTTATAACATCAAGTCAAATCAAAGTTTATTTCTATAGCACATTTACAACAACCTCAGCTGACCAAAGTGCTTCACAACAATCATCACAGGTAGATAAATGATGAAACAGAAAATAAAATTAAGTTTGGTAAAAATAACAAGACAATTATAAAATTGGCAGAAAATACCAAAAACTAATAACATGAATGAAAACCAAGACATCCTTAATTTCAGCTGCAGCAATTTACCAAAAAAGAAAAGAAAAATCTTCAATCAGTGAAGTATTAATTATCTGTAAGTGAAGCTAGCACTTTTTCCTCAATAATAAGAAATTATTGAGTTAAAACAACCTGTAAAGTTACTTGTAAGTTAGTTCTGTCCTATTTTATGTGCACCAAGATATTTGCACTAGAAACGAGACCAAAAGTACTTGGTAAGATTTTATACTTTTGCAGTGTGCATGTAAGCTTAGTAGTAAAAGAAGTAAAATTGTTGCAATTATTAATCGTAATGGAGACCAAAACCGTCCTGGAAGAGATTTTAGTTCGTACCGACAGGATGCGGTCTCCTTTTCGGAGCTCTCCACACAGATCGGCTGGACCTCCAGCCAGGATGAAGGAGATGAAGATCCCCTCACCATCCTCCCCTCCAACGATGTTGAAGCCGAGACCCGTGGATCCCCTCTGCAGAACCACTCGCCTGGGTTCTCTGAGAGAAACACAAACCACAGAGCAGAGGTGAAACAAATGAAAACAGTGTGTAGGATGACATATCATATGATGATAACTGATGTGATGATGATGGAATATTTCAGATGGAGGAAGAATTTCACTTTGAGGTTATGCATTACATTCACCAGCAGATGTCAGGATAACACTTTCTCAGTTTTTAGCAGCTCCTACAACTGACCAGTATTCTTACATACACGGCTAATTTTGATATTACACAAAGTATTTTTATGTAATTAATGTTTTAAAACAAAATCTAGGCCAGTAAACTCCCCTGCCCCCACAGAAAAATATTTACCTGTTGTTTAAAACTGTGCAAAACCCTGTTCTTATTTTAAATCCACAATGATGTACAGATTCCTTTGACTAATTTTCTTTATTCAAATATTGTCCATTTCAATTTTGCTTTTTAGTCAAAACGTTTGGACACCCCTGCCTTCCCTTTGCAATACTCTTCTTTAGGACACCAGTCACATCTAGAAGCTTAATTTGTATCACTAAAATACACACGAGCTTCAGTAAATCATATTTTTTGGGACGCACCAATACAAAAATTTGGGCCGGTATCGATATCCAGTTTGTAATATTTACAGATTTTATGGTCAATAACTGATATTTACGGATGTTACAAATATTTCACAGCGATTTTGACATCTTTGGGGTTCAACCCAATCAGAAACAGATAAAATTAAATATTAGTTATTCATATTGGCCCAGTTTTATTTATTGGACCGATAGCGTTATGTTAAAAAAATGACTAATATCGGCCGGTACCAATGTTGGTGCCGATATATTTTGCATCCCTGCATATTTTCAAATGCACTGATATTTATTGAAACACATTTATTGAACATACAGTTGAGAAAAAAGGTAAAATATAACAACATGGGCACTTTTAGAAGGTTTAAAGCATTATTAGTTGGAACTTACTGTGACAACAATATATCAAAATCTTATCTTGATAAGAAATGTATCATTTGTCATGATAATAAATGCATTTTGGTAATCGTAAATATCTTGGTACATTTGAAATAAGACAAAAATAAAGTGCAAGTAATTTTTCAGAAAGATATATGAGGTTGGTTTAAGTAAATAATTCCTAAATATTGATAAAAATCCCGAACAATGCACATTACCTCTTTTTTTTTAAATTTACTTTAGCTGGATAACAAGCTTACTAACCCTGGTTTTAACTCTGAATAGAAACATAGCAACATCAAAAACATATGTCTTCATAACTAGTTTTTATGGATATTGCATGAAATAGTAATAAAATACAGAACTGGGAAAATATTACTAGTAATTAAGTATTAAATGTTTCAATCTAAAAGTGGTTAGAGACGGATTAAAGGTACAAAAATAGATTTAAGTAGACAATTTGTTAAATTTACATGACTACTGTGAGAAAATAGCAACTAGAGAAAAGCAGACGTCAAAATGACCATCCTGCGTTCAGTCTGGGTCTTATCAGATTTATTATAGTCGACGCTCGCTCATTGGCCCAAAGGTTTGTGACGAAATGAGTCATTTTCTGGTAACCACGGTGATGCCAGTGGAGTGACGAGGACTGGATGGGCTTTAATCCCTCCATTAAAATGGATTAAAGACAGTGGAGCAGCACTGGGAGGAAATCTGAGTGTGTTTGTGTGTATATGAGCACATATGTGACCTGAGTTTACACGCCGGACTAAAATTCACACAGCCATCTGCCTTTCACTGCTAACAACACACACAAGCAGCTGCAGAGTGGGAAGAAAATGATAGAGGTCACTCAGTTCATATGGAAACCTCAACAAGTCATAAATGGATAAAAAAAAAAGGCTCTTGGGTCAGAATAAATCTCTGAGAAGGATAATAAACAAACCCGAAAGAGAAACAGATAGATTGAAAATATAGATATTAATTGTGCAGAGGGAGTATTCACCCTCTGCAACTACGTCACTTAACCATTCGAGGCGCCATGACGGACGTCGGACGTTTGGGACGGGTGTATTGAACAGAGCAACTTAAATTGTTTTCCAAAGTTGTTTTTGCCAGGTTATTTGTGGCTTCTACCTGTTCGAGTCGAGCTAATTTGTATGTGACCATACAAATTGGGGCTCATAGACGGCGGTATTTACAAAAATTGGAAACAGCTAGCTTAGAAACCGATCCGTACCTCCTCTCTCCTGATGTGTTCATGAAATTACCGACTTTACCTGAATTCATACCATGTGATTTATATCACTATGTCATAAACAGCGTTTCCTTTTACATCGGAGCTGCATTAAAACTTATAGAAGACGAGATGCTAACCAGTTTTTTCCATACATGCTAGGCTACATGACGGTACGGCATTGTCTCCGTGGTTACGGTTAGACGCGTACCTTCTCCCTATATTTCTAACCATACTTACTTGTAAAGTATATGAACGTTAGTCTTCTTATCGTGTAAAAAGAGTTCTCATTAAATCTGCGATTAAACCGACGGCTGCCAGTCATTATGATTGACGGCTGCTCTCCATCGCCGCCGTATCTATCCTCATCAAAAGTTATACAATAAAATGATAAGTTTGGTTTGCATTGTTGTCTGTTTGTGCAGGCGGCCGCGCAGCAACCTGTGATCATTTTAAAAGAGAAATAAGCTAACTAAAAACGGTATTAGGTTACAGATGATTTCTTCTTCTACTTCGTTGTCGTCTTCTTCTTCTTTTGTGTTTTATTGGCGGATAGCAACCAACTTAAGGTGCATTTACCGCCACCTACCGGACTGGAGTGTGGCCATCAATGATATTCAGAAGGAATTTAATTAATGCACACCTCAATGGCGTGTATGAGTGCAGGTTACAGATATCTGTTTTTAGACTAGAATTAAAGGAGCGCATTGGTTGTTTTGATGTCCGTCATGGCGAAGAGGGCGGAGTTCTGGAGTGCGTGACGTCACGTCCAAGGGGTCAATAATATTCTCACCTGGGAACGTCTTCGTCTGTCGTCAGGCTCCTGGGGAGCGGAGAGTATCTGGGCGTGGTCAAAGGGGCGGGGCTTACGGACTGGCTCCCACTCATGTACGGACTAACGTGGTTGTCCTGATGTGGGGAATATGCTGGTGGAAAACAAATAGTTTTTTAATCAAACAAAAATGTTTTAAGCATCATAATTTTGGAGCTTACTGCAGTTTGCATTAAAAAAGCAACCTATATTAGTTAAAAATTCAAATATTTAATGGTAAGTTAGATTCATAGAAGCAAAAACACAAAATATTTTGGTCTAGTTTCCACTCCAAATATTTTTGTATGCTTAAAATAAGGCAAAACTAATGTTCGAGTAACTTTTCAGAAAGATATAGGATCTTGTTTTAATAAATTATTCCTTGATTATTTTATAACATGGAAAAATTGTCTTAAGTGAAATATCTGCCAATTGAACTAATACTTTTGTAGTAATATTAATCAATTATTTACTTAAACAGGCTTCTATATCTTGTTGAATAGTTACTTGTAAGTTAGTTTTTAAGATATTTGTGCAAGAAACTAGACCAAAATTACTAAGTACGATTTTGTGTTTTTGCAGTGTAATGATCTTTAAAAAATCCATTGGCATCAGTAGGATTTCACTGCTGCATTAAAATAATTACATTTAAAAGAATTTAATCTCTAGATAGAATCACTTGATATTATTATTAATTATTATTATTATTATTATTATTATTATTATTATTATTATTATTATTATTATTATTATTATTATTATTAATAAATCCTTAACTACACCTCCTTGTTTGGTTCTGCTTCAGCTCCATTCTTCATGACACAAAAGAGTATCTTTGTAAGTTTACCTGATTTACCTCATTAATTAAATCCTACAGATACACCAGCCTTTTGACAAACTCCATCTTACTTTCCACATTTTTACTTTTTTTTTTTTTTTTTTTTACAGCATGCCATCTTTTGACGTTTTCACCTTGGATGCTTTTAAGTTTATGAATCATGGGTGAGTCACTCTGACGCCTCACTATTCAAAGCCTTAAAGACTTCATGCGTAGGAGCAAACCTTCGCTCCTTCCTTTCTTTTCTTGTTTAACTTCTGCTCTACCTGAATTCTTTATAATTTCAGTGGCGAGAGCAAAGTTTATGTATTATGATGAATGAAATAGTGCAAAATTAACATTTATTGCGGGTTTCTCTAAGCAACAGCAACTGCAGATAAACAATCTGTCATAATTCTTGAAGGATAATTGATCACTTTTATTACCGGAAAAGGCATAAATCACTTAAACTGGTTGGTTTTGTGGCACGGACCAACTTTAAAACGTATTAATGAGGCCATTCCAGAAGTTTAATGTTAGCGCTCCACTTATTCCAAAAACAAGTTCGATTTGGGTTTGGGATAATTGTCCTGTTGAAACACAAACCAGAATTTCATTTTCTACATGTGATTAATCCTTTGAAGGTTTTGGGAGAGTGGTGGAAACTCCCAGTGGATAAATAATGAGAAATTTACACCCTGGGCAGGTTACCAGTCCATTATAGGACAACACAGAGCTACACACGACAAACAACCCAGGGGGAATCTAGACGGTGCGTTTTTGAACTGCAGGAGGCTGGATGACCCAGAAACCACACCAAGAACATGCAAACCCATTATGCTTTTGCTGCAAGGCAGCAGTACTAAAAAGTGTGCCCCAGTGTGGCAAAGGTTTCAACTATAGCTGCACAGTTCACTGAACCGCAATAGTTTCTGGAGAAATAGCATGAGCTATACTGCAATTACAAATGGCTGCTTGGAAACTTTCATGTGTTATGCCTTGGATATCAATCTGTTATGTTTATCCATGAGACATTTTGCCTGTTATTTTAGTGGATGAGATGCTAAAGCTAATCAAACTTTAGCATCTCAAACATTAGTTTGACTTTTCACAATAAAGCTACATTTTTTCAGCTTGAGTGAAATTTGCAGCAGCCACATGATTAAACCAAATGCTCTAAAAGACATGAGAAAATATGAGAGAGGATTACATATATTATTTTGTACATACTGTAATATATAATCCACAATAAAATACAACAAGTGGCTCTTGTTGCAGTTTATTGGCTCTTAATAACATTGACTACAAATTATTTTTTTTAAAAAGTGGCCTATTGTGCTTCCTTGATCAGGTTAGCATATGTCTAAGGGCTAAACAAAACATTTAATTACATTTTGTACACAAAATAATTCTTAGATAAGATTTCATCTGCTCAGTTCTTGAGTTGCTAGGTAACGGAGCTGGGCTATGGTGGGGTTGCTAGGTAACGGGCTGGACTTCACTGGGGTTGCTAGGTAACGGGCTGGACTTCACTAGGAGAGGTGCAGTGGCAGCTAAATTGTGACGTTACATTATGAAAACATCATTTTCCAGACACACGAAAAAACATCAACTTAATGCTAAAAACCGACTAGGTGTTTTTTTAAGTGCTTGGGCTTTTTTTTTAGAAGCAGCAGAAACTCAAATGGAAGTATAAAAATATTACAAAAGTTAACTTTTATCGTACGTGCACTTCAAATACAGAGCCAATTAAACATGCAGTGTTTTTTAGTATTTTTATGGAATAGTTTTATTGCGTTTCCACAACAGAATGACCCTAAGAGAACCAGTAACATTTCTTTTAATCTGTTTTCTTGTCATTAGACTGGAAACAATGAGGTTTTTAACACTTTCAAAAAACATCCCTCTTCTTTTTGCAAAAATGTACTATTTTTCTTTATTTTAAAACCTAAAAAATAGAAACAAAATCTGGTTCTTTAAAAATTACAAGTTTCCTTTAGTACATATTTATCACTAAATTATTGGTTGTCTTTTTTCACAAGGTTGTGCAAAACTAAATGAGTTTTGTTTGATTAATTGCAAAAATGTCTCTTTGTATTGTAAAGGGTACAGACCCCTGAACTACAATTACTATTACTGACATTAATTTGTTAAAGAAAAAATTATTTAAATTAATTTAAAGGCCCAAAACTAACACAACTGATGCCTAAGATGACTGTATGCAGACTGTTTGCTAGCATTAAAAAGATATTTGAAGAAACTGACTTTGCATTAGCTTGCAGAGCGAATGTGAGGTTTGTACTCACAGTTGGTGACATCGGGTGGAGGGAAGTTGTCATTAATGAAAAGGGAGCTGTGTTTGGCGACACGGAGGTACACGACGTCCGGAGTGGACTTTAGTGCCGCAACTGCCTCTTCATGAGTCACTTCCTCCAAGCAAGAAGCATTTACCTTCATAGAAAAGAAGGAAAAACCATGATTAAACATCAGAAACACCACAGAAACGAAGCTATAAAATGTTTATGCCGGTGTAAAACAGTGAACTTGTATCTGAATCTGGAACCTAAACGAGAAAACACAATAGAAAGAATAAAAAAACGTTTCTTACAGCAACAAGTTTATCCCCTATTTGTAGCCGCCCGTCTTTGTGTGCAGCCCCTCCTTCGATGATTTTGGTCACATAGATGCTGTTGTCACCAGGAACGTGCTGGTTTCCAACACCGCCTGCTATGCTGAACCCTAAACCTGAGAGAAAACATTTAAAGGTCATGAATGCCACCAAGGTACAACTAAATGTTCCTTATTATTAAAAAGTTAATTAAATACATTTTGACGGACTTTAGCTAATACTGGGAACTTAAACATTTGAAGTATATCTGTTATTATTGCCTCGTAGTGTTTCACAAGCTGTTTTAACTAATAATTAGCTGTCTGCTTCCTGAGCTGACTGATTTTACTTTTATATTTGGTTGAAAAATACTCATGAGATAATTTGGACGACTAATGTTACATTTCTATTTTAGGTATCTACTGATATTTTTAGAGAATGCTATGAGTGAGAGCAAAAAAGAATAATGGGTTTCTTCTTGTTGTAGACTTATATCTGGTCTTATATTATTAAATCAGATGTGTCAAACTCAAAGCCCGTGGGTTACTTCAATTACTTGTGACGTATTATGATAGGTTCAATTATATGACCTGTTCTGTGTTTCCAGGCACAATCAAAACCTTCAGTTTTAAAAATGCTGCATATTTCTATAAAAAATATGACTTTAAAGAAATTTCACTTTGTATTTTAGCGCCTTGAAATTGGGCCTCTGTCTCTTTAAAAACATCTACTCTTTCTGAAACGCCGTCTTCAGGAAGTCATCACAGCATGACTCCTCTATTAACCTTTTGACATTTTAATCAGCTCAGCAGATTCACAGTTTCACCAGGTGTTTGCTAATTGCACTGGCTAGTCTGAAGGAGCTGACTGGGGGAGGAGCTTCATCCTCGAGGGTGGAGCTAGGTCC
The DNA here is from genome assembly GCF_051168715.1 of Poecilia mexicana. Classification (NCBI taxonomy): domain Eukaryota; kingdom Metazoa; phylum Chordata; class Actinopteri; order Cyprinodontiformes; family Poeciliidae; genus Poecilia; species Poecilia mexicana. Next base: position 200,449 of record NW_028263373.1, on the reverse strand, counting down.
ACCCAGGTGTTTTGCACAGCTGAATGGTTGCCATAGAGACCAAAGGATATCTCAAACATGCATGAAAGAATCAAGGCAACACTCCAGGTACGTTTTTGATGAGGGAATAAAGTTGATTTTAACACAATTTCTGACAGTTAATTTTCCAGTGAATGTGAAAAGATGTTTAATATTATTTAATTTTCATAAGTAATGCAAAGACAGCTATTTATTTTAACAGTTTTTTTAATGGGTAACTTTATAAATACATTCTTCCATAACATTTGAGGGAATTCATAATCTGGATTTGGCCCAAAATGAAAATGGGAATGACACCACTGCTTTAAAACTAAGACAATAAAGTTTGTTTACTCCAGTTCGATGTGTTCCTAGCATTAGCTCACCTTTTGGACCTTTGACCAGCTTAATATCCATGATCCTCTCAGCGAGGCTCCTCCGTCGTCGTATGCAGAGCCGGACCAGTCCTCCCGCCTCCTTCAGCGCCTCCACCGCCCCGCTGTGAGTCACCTCCCTCACGTCCGTGTCATTCACCCGGACTATGCAGTCATTCACCCTGCACAGCAAAATTTATTTATTTATTTATTTGCTTACGTCTTCATCACCGCTGATAAATTTTTCTTTTATTACACAGGCAAGATCTCACACCAAAATATTTAAATACACAACCAGGAGTTAATGTTTCCCTGGGGAATAAATTAGATGTGACACATTGGACTGCGACACATCTAATTTTCTAAAGGCTAACTTTCTGCTAGCTACTTTTCAAAATTTCATACAAAATTTAAGTACAGTACATCAGGTACTTTATTTAAAAATTTGTCCTGATGCATGTTAACTCATAATGGTAAATACATTTAACAGCAATGATTCTACCTGAGTCGTCCATTTTGGGCTGCAGCTCCTCCTGGGATGATTTTGGTGATAAAGATGGATGGGTCCTCTCCAATGTGGGGGTTATCTGTGCCGCCAGCAATACTGAAGCCCAGTCCTGAGTTACCCTGCTCATAAAAACAGAAACAGAGGCCATGTTGGTGGCAAAAATATTTATATGCACAATTTTTTCGTCCACAAGAGTTTCAAATTTCTTAAAGTTTAAAAGTTAGGTTCTAATTTGGTAAAATCTCAGTTTGAAAGCAACAAGTGGCATGTTTGTAAAGCAGCTAACTGCACAAGAGCAGCAAAAATATATTGTTTAAGTCCAAGTTTGAAACTAAAAACTTAAGTGAATAAACATTAGACATTTAAAAAACATATTGATTTTCTGTTAAAAATAAAAGCAATTCAGTCATGTTTTTCCAACGATTTGTAAAAAGAAACCACAATATCATAAAACAAGATACTTGGACCATGCAGGAACAAACACATACTACGTTTGCAAAAGCTGAATATTCATGTTTCACTCAGAAATACAGTTTTCTGAGGAGAAGAGGAAAATAAATGAATATCAGAGTTAAGCAATTACAAAATGATAGGTTTGTGTTTTTTTGTTCATGAAATATGTTCCACTCTGTAGAAATAGCAGGTCTTTCTTTACTGTTGTTCTCTAAAATAAGCTTTGTTGTTGTTTTTGTTCTTTTCTTCCTGATGTGACCTGTTGTTTTCTTCATCTGCTCTGTGTTTGGTCTCACAATCTGGCTGGAACTATTTTTGTTACAAAAGTAACACGATCACAGAAACATAGACGTCCAAAAAGATTTGGCACAAACCTCACTGAGCGAGTCCAGATGACAAAATAATCACCACACAGGACTTGGGCTAACCTGCCTAAAGTGGCTAAAACACACTGCAGAATAATGATCGTAAAAGTATTCCATATAATCCTGATGACATAGGAACAGCGTGCTTAAAATAATATTCTTTATGGTAAATCACTGGGTATCTGACAGAGATCAAATGGAAACACAGAAGTTTTGGCACTACTCTTAAAAAATAAATTTAGCTTAGTATTATTCTTCCATTATGCTGAATCCAACTGACCAAACGCTCTGGAACTCAGCTTGGGTTGCTAGGCGACAGGCTGGAATTCGCTGGGGTTGCTAGGTAACGGGCTGGACTTGGCTGGGGTCACTAGGCGAGGGGCAGTGACTGCTTATTTGTGACGTTACTTTCTGAATGTTTTCAAAACAGGTCATTATCTAGACACCAAAAACATTCAATTATTGCCTAAAAGTGGATATGTGTCTTTTTTTAAGCGCTTGGGATGTTTTAAAAACAGTAGAAACACAAATGGAAGTACAAAAACATGAAAAATGTGAATTTTCTATTAATACAATAGAAACACAAAAGAAGCAGTAGAAACACAAATGGAGGTGCAAAAACATGAAAAATGTGAATTTTCTATTAATACACCCCCCTAAAATAAGATAAATATTAGATATGAAACAATACAAATAAAATTACGAAACAAGACTTCTCATTATCACTCAGTTGTCCAGAGGATTAAAACTTCATATTTAAAAAAAAACATCACACGAACATGAATACCCTACAAAAATACAGTGTATATATTCAAAAACTGGCTTCTGTTTTGTCTTTTATAACATCTTAGTTTACAAACGTCTGCTAGTTTGTAGTTTGTTTGGTTTTTTAGTTGTGGTGACATTTGAATAATCACTAAACTGGCTTTTCAGTTTAGTGAAAGTATGACTTAACAGATCCATAATCTGTTAAATCATACTTTATTACATGAACCTGTCCAGGGTCTGCAGGTGGAAATTAGCATTTCTTGCTGTAATGTACCATGCACCTCTCCTTTTAAAAGGTTAATGGTATGTTGTACATTGTTTCAGAGTTAATAAATAAATAGTAGAAAAACAATTGCAGGTCCTAGTTATAGGAATTTCGAATCGATCTAAAATGCTCAAGAAATTTATTTTAGTCTATTTAATTTAAACAGAATTTCTAGACTGGTTTCTGAATTAAAAATGTTTTCTGAATCGAATCACCAGACACTGAAATATTCACATCTCTAACAAACAGAATGTAAGCAACTTAATATAACCTACCAAAATCATATTTTGTGTGAATAAATACACATAAATTTGTGCAATATTTTTATTTTTGCTAAACAAAAAGTCTAAAACAAGCCCTAACCAGAACAGATATTCTTTGTAAAACAATTTCACACACTGACGTTTTTATTTTACTCTCTCCCCATGCGCCGTCATGGATTTAAATCCAGCGTAATGTCTGCGGCTGTGTTTGCGTGTGTGTCCGTAGTGACTTTAAAGCAGATTCAGTCAAGCAGACAGAACCAGGTCACAGGAGAATGGAGCGATAGAGAGAGACACAGAAAGACGGCCTTGGGGAAGAGATAAAGGGAATACAATCAGGGAAGAGGGATCGCTGAGGCCCGTGAAAGGAAAGTGGATGATGATGAAGAAGAAATGGAGAGGGCAGCAAAGAAGGTTTAGAAATGGACAAAAACGCTTAGGCTGAAAGACAGAAGAGACAAATAATAACATGAAGGTAGAGGAGGAATGATTTGAACATGAGGGAGAAGGAAGTTCTATTTTTGAAAATAGGCTGCAAAAATATTCATTTTCCTTCAACTAATTCCCCTTTTTGCATGTTCCTATGGAAACTCATTTTCACCATGAAAGAAAGAATAAAAGTCCAACAGGAAGTCATAATTTTGATTTTCAGTCATAATTTTGAGATTTAAAGTCATAAATATTAGATCGAAAGTAATAATTACAACTTTGAAAATTGAAATTATGACTTTGAATTTCATAATCATGACTGAAAGTGAAAATTGATTGAATCTCCTAATTATGACTTTGATTATGACATTCAATGGCATAATTATGATTTTGAACGTCAAAATTATAGCTTTATAGCTCCTAATCATGACTTTGAAAGTTAAAATTATGACTTCGAATCTCATAATTATGACTGTCAAAGTCAAATTTTGACTTCCTGTTGGACTTTTATTTTTTATTTCATGGCACAAATGGGCTTCCATACATTTTGAACCACCACTGTATTACAAATAAAATTAAAATAAAAAATGAGCACAGTGTTAGTTTTCCTCCATAAACAGAATGGATGTAGACCAAGAAGTTAAATTTTGGTCTCATCAAGAACTTTAAAAATGTAAATGGTTTTCTATTTATTTTCAACAGCAGCTTTTTTTCTTCCCACTCATCAATAACGGCAACATTTTTGGAGAATTTCCCTGTCAACAAAAGTTTCTCTGCAAATACTCCAAAGTTACTATAACTCTTTTGGCTACCAATCTGATTAATGTTCTCCTTTATGTTACTTTTAACTCTTTTTATACCAACTTTTCAGATTGGCATAATTTTCTTTTCATTTTACACAGACATATGTGGTTGCAAAGCAACAAAATGGAGTGAATACATTTTCAAGACTGTGTAGATCATCATGTCAGACACAAACTGCTCTTCATTACAAAATTAGAGACAACAGTTTTTGCAAAAATTTAAAAAATGTTTGTTTTGTTTTCTTTTTGGTGTGTAAAATAATGTCACATTATTTTACCCTCTCCAGTGTGATTTCCTCATACTCATAGTCTGCTTCTGTTCCATTGACCTGTGAGACAAAAAGAAACACGAATAAAAACCTGCGTTGTTAAAACAAATTACTACTTTATCAAGAAATTCAAAGACAGTTTTGTCTCAAATTAAAATGTAAATGTGATTCCCAATAACTTGTTCAATTGTGCATATTTAATTAAACACATTTTATTTTTGTCTCAGAAAATTTAGCTGTAAAAGTTTTTAAGCAAAATGTGAAAAGTTTAAAGAGATATTCATATTAAATCCATGCAGAATATACAACAGAAGAAGCATTTCCACTTTTTTTTAAATAAAAGTTTTGTTTTCTAAAGAAACTTTAAAGTAAGGCTGATATTGGTATGTTAATTGTGATAATAAAAGTGACTAAAGTATCTATAACTGCAGCCAAATCCCCATAAACACAAATACTCCTGTTAAAGGAACATGCACACTTTAAAACAGGATTTTTCAGGACATCAATAACTAAAAAAGTTGGATTCTTATCAGTAATCTCCTAAAAGTAAATATATTTAACTGCAGGTTTGAATGCTTTGATATTTATTGATAAAAAAATAAATAAATAACAATTCAATCACTTTTGATGATTTTCAAACATCCTAAATTGTAATTTATTATTGTCAAGATTAATCAATTTTTTTTATCAAGATAAGAACTTTTTCTCAATAACGATATGATAGAAGCATCTGTGATTAGGCCTGTCACAATAAGCAATAAATCAATAAATCACATGACCAGTTAAAATGAACTCAATCATTTCCATTTGCATGATTAATTGTTTTTCTATTTCAACCAAAAATTGGACAACAAAAACATGTTTTGGTCTCAACTAACTCCTTTTTTTTAAGGGACAATTTTGCTTACAGAGACTTCATAATTCATTTTATTTGTCGTTCCACTTGTTTTGTTTATTCATTTTGGATATTTAAAATGTCTTCCAGATCCAGTGCTAAATGTTCATCAGAATTTAAAGTTGATCAATCTTTGAGAATGTGTTCTTGGATTATTTTTCCATTGCTATTATATCAAATGAAAATGGTCTCAAAACAACTTTATCATTTATCGCTATAACTTGTGGAACAATTTATCGTCCAGCAAAAGTTGATGCCTTTGCAGGCCAATCTATAGTTAATCTGTAAATATACATTTTAAACCAGAAACAAACATCTCTGGCTTTGCTGCTGTATATTTTTTTCTATTTTGTTTTTTGTTTTGAATCTTTTTTAAACCCATTGAACCCTTTCTGAGACAAAATGAAACCTTTTAGGAGAAATACAACATAAGATCTTGATGTCATTGCTTCTCTTGTTAAAAGTGAATTTTGTGCAATTTAGCAAAAACAAAGCCATCAGTGAATTCAGCTAGTGTAATAAACTAAAACGAAACATTTACATTGACCTAAAAGAAATCAGAGTATTAACTTGATCAGATTATTTGTACACTCACACAGGTCACACATTAAAGATTATGAAAGTGAATTTAGATAATATTTATGAATGACGTATAAATCCTGCAGAATAAAATCCCTAAAGCATCTCTGACGTCACGTTTAAAAGTGTCCCTTAGAAACGTTGACTCTAAAACCTTAAAAATGTGTCGACATCGTTCAGTCCTGCAGAGATACGAGGCTGTGGATTTCTGAAGCGAATGAGAAGCAAACACAGACATGTTTTTCCAGACATGCTCAATGTTTGGTACTGAATGTCTTTTTCAGATGCATGCAGTGGAGCAAACAGGCGCGCACACATGCAGTGGTCAACTGGCGTCCCAGGGGCCAATGTAATCCGCCTGGCTGTAATCTGTGTCTTTGTGCAGTCAGATTACTTTAGATTTTATATTTTTTGCTGTTTTAAAACCGCCATGTGTTGTGCGCCTGTACTCCATTTTGACTGAACGTTGCAACTTAGTGACTTAATTTAAAAAGTGACATTACACAGTTCATTCTTGCACAAATACTCCTTTTATTTAGCTTTTGCTAAGAGGGGTTTTATTTTAAAATATTATAGATGTGAAGTTTGTCAAAATGTATGTATTCTTTGGATTGATTTTGTTTAGTCAAGAAGTTGTTTCTCCAGAAAATGTATTGGTGTATTTTAAGTTCTGCTGTTCTTGACAGTTGGTGGTTACCGTAGCAACCAGTAATTGGCAGCTCCTCCCCCTCTGTTCTGTTGCTATCGGTAACGGAACAAAATATTAGGATCAGCTCTGAGTTTTCTTTAGAAATATTATATTTTAACAAATATTTTAGATAATTTTAATCATATACAGCATTTCAGGAGTAATTTTTGCGACATTTTATATATGTTTTTAACTGTTATTATTAATGTTGAGCATTTTAGCTACGTTTAGTTTTACGACTGTTAACTGCTGCTAACTGCTGCTAACTGTGCCTTGGGAGCTGTTGCTTTGCAGTTTGTTTTGGATTAGTTATTGTATTTTATTTTTTTATATAGAGGCAGAAGCTGCTGGACTGATGTTAACCACAAACTTTTTTTCTCTTTTGTTAGAATAAATTCAGAAACCTTCATGACAGAAACCTGAGTGTTTCTGTCATGAAGTCGACCTACTGGACCTGAGACGAACATAGAAGGGTTATAGTTACACATGCATGTGATGCCTTTTATCGTAAAAACTAAAAGTGCAAACAGTGAGTAGCATCAGTAATATCATTCGGCTACAGGGAATCTGTCCCTGCTTGTAATTTCTTTCAGTTTCAGTCCAGCAGGGAGTAGTTCCACAGTAATTACATAATAAAATTATCTAACAACAACACATTCATTCCCTGCAGCAGCTGGCCAACAGTGAGATGACATCTGGATTCATCTAATTCTAGATGGAGAGTTCTGTTTAAACCAGGCCGTCACTGTCTTTAACGCACCAATTTACTGGACAGGAACGTTTAACGCTCATTACACAAATTCATGCTGCAGGAGGAGAAGCTTACAGCTTTAGACGTCATTTTAGACACACACTGTTTGCCAATATTTACCTTGATGAAGCCTAAAACAATACATTAAAAAGTTGATGTTTTTTTTTTATCCTACACTGCAAAAACACAAAGTCCTTTTGGTCTAGTTTCTAGTGAAAATATCTTAGTACACTTAGATAAAGCTAACTTAAAAATAACTTTTAATAAAGATATAGGAGCTTGTTTGTGTCAATAATTTCTTAATATTGATGAGAATGTTATAGTTCCATTGGCAGATTAATTTGGAAAAACCTAAACCTAAAACAAGCTCCTATATCTTGCTTAAAAGATAAGCAAGTTAGTTTTGTTGTACTAAGATATTTATCAAAAATCAAAAGTACTTGGTAGCATTTTCAGAAACACTGCAAGTATTTTTGTAAAGTTTCTAGTGGAAATATCTTAGCACACTTAAAATAAGACTAAACTAATTTTTTTACATAATATTTCAGCAAGATATAGGAGCTTTTTAAAGTCAATAATTCCTTAAAATTGTAGAAAAAGTTCTAGTTCCATTGGCACATTAATTTACTTATAATGTGAGAGAAATATCGTGTCATAGGTGAAATAATCTGTCAATGAAACCGGTACTTTCTTCGCGATTTCTTGCTGAATGTTATTTGTAAGATAGTTTTATCTTATTTCCAGTATACTAAGATATTTGCTCTAGAAACTACACCAAAATTACTTGGTAAAATTTTGTGTTTTTGCAGTGAAGTTTACAGAAAATCTTTAAATATGTGCAACTCAAATGTTTTGCACATATTCTTTTGTTCTTATGGCCACAAATTTGAATGACATAGCATTAAAAAACCCCAACAATAATTCCTCAAATAAGACTAGAAATATTGCATATGTAGAACTTCATTATCAGGAAGCTCCAACACAAACTGTTGATTCAATCAATGTAATTAAAGCTGTACTCACATATGGGGGGGTGTCTACGCTGTCGGTATTGACCACCACTGGAGGGGGGTTGGCCTGCAAAAAAACACACACAAAAAAAACACACTAATTCAGTGACTTCAACCTCAGATGTCTGAAAATAAAACCGGGTCGCGGAAAGCTGAGAAAGCTGAAGCGAAGGCAGCGGTTCAGGACTTACTCGTCTCAGGTTTTGGTACAGCATGTTGAGTACATCTGCTATGGATTACCACCATGGAGCGACTGCGTACGCCGCATGACATGCTGCACAGCCCTGATAGTGGACAGCACTGACAACCACGCTATGCTACACTTTAAAAAACACTTTACAGGCGCCGTAAACTGAATTTAACGCTGTAAGTTAACAGCTTACATCGTATTCCAGTGGTAGGATATTATCAGACTCTTACCAGCTGAATTAAGGCAACATTCTGGAGATTTTAAATACATAAACCCAACTTTTTATGCTACTTCTCCTTATCTTGCTACTTCTCTCACTGGATTATGAACAATAAATAGTTGGAATTGTTTCTGAACCCTGAAAATATCAGCAATATCAGTGGATATTTGCATCAATCCACTGCTTTTCCTCTAGTCCTGATTTCTGTCCGGTCCTCCGTCTTTAAGACAGCTAGTCTGAGTAAAAGCTACAACTTCTCCAACAACAAAAAAAGTTAGAAAACTAACTAAACCAGTACAAAACCAGCTCATAAACCAAATGGACAGTCCGCTCTGACGTCGAAGTATAAATGTGTAACAGAGCGGCAGCAGAATCAACTGCTTTCCACTAATCTGTTCCACACATCGCCCTTTATCTCCTCTCGCTTTTATCTCTCTCTCAAACACACACACACGCACACCCGCACACACACACACACACACACACGCACACACACACACATTATCTGAATCCATGTGTTTCTCCCTCTCCGTCCATCGTGTCTGACTGCATGTCAGTCAAACTGGAGGCTTGATCCCACATGGGAACAGAGTGGGGGTGTTCGGAGGGATTAAAGGTACGGTGGGAGGAGTCAATCTGTCCGCTCTGCAGCAACCAGGAAGAGCAGAGGGTGCAGACAGATGCAAGCAGGAAGAATACATAAAAAAGATGAATGTACAGAGCTGAGAGTAGAAGTGGGGGAAGGTTCACAGCGGCAAAGTGGAGTTCATGGATATGGAGAGAGTGAGCTGCCAGCTGCAGCTGGTGTCATCGCCGTGTGAACACCAGAAAATGGGTGGGAAGAAGAAGAAACTGTTTAGAAAAGTGGATCATTTTGGAAACATCAAAAGTTAGAGAGAGTCAAAATTAATCAGAAAAGCTATATCTAAATAAAACAAGGCACAAAGACAAAAAAACTATAATAAAAATCCAAACAGAGAAAGTTGAAAACACGAGATCAAATGTGAAATATAAAATAAAAAAACTAGCACATTCCTGGCAAAAATCTTTGCTAGAAAAACCTAAGTAGTTTCCAAGTTTGGAATGTCAAATACTTGTCAGATACTTGAGAAAAAAAATTTGAGATAGATTTCAGACACTTTCTACGAAAAACAAGATCATTTCGCCAAAACTCCAAATGTCTAAAATTTGCGAGAAAAAAACTAAGAAATTTTGATCTTAGTCTCTAAAGATTACTAGAAAAATTGTGGAAGTTTCTGAATTAAAAAAGTCAAAAGTCTGCAACCTTTGAAACACAGAAATTTCCTTGATTTTTCCAGAAAATGTCTGACATTAATCTAAAACAATTTTGAGTTTTTAGCAGAAATCTACTCCTTTTTCTCCTACCTGCAAGAGCTCTAACAGAATCTGAGAAAAAATATCAAATATCAAAATTGTGAGATTAAATTTAGAATTTGAGAAAAAATTCAGAATCCTGAGATTAAAGTCAGAATTCAGATTTTTTTTCCAATGGCCCCAATCATCTTCCGTACAAATAACATGATTTTCAAATTGGCAAAAAACAAAAACAATAAAGCTATAAATAAAGAAAAAAACAAATTAAAGAAACATTTGTGATCATGTCACATAATAATTTTAGACATTTCAGATCAAAGAGCTCAAATTCATCAAAAAGATGAGACACAACAAATAAAATTATTCTTGAATACAAAATAGTTTCAAAATTATTGAAAATTTATTTTCTAAGCTTCGAAGTACAAAAATGTTTTTACAATAAAGATCATTAATTTATTTTGTTATTAAATGTTTTTCTAGCCCACTAACTACTGCTTCACTATGCTTTAAAGTCAATCAAAAAACTATTTTGTTTCAAAAAAAATATTGCAAGCTTTTATTTTAATATAAACTTGTTTTGTTATTTATCAAAAATTTTAAACAAAATCTCTCTATTTTGCTTTCCAGTCGCTTACAAAGTGTTCACTGATGATAATATTAGCTAAAAATCACTGACAGTTACGACTCCATTGTGTTTTGGTAACCTCATATGACCCCTTCACAACTGTGGCAATATTGTGTGTGTGTGTGTGTGTGTGTGTGTGTGTGTGTGTGTGTGTGTGTGTGTACCAGGTTTTTATATCCTTATGGGAACTTATTTCTGTCTGGGGTTATGGGGACCATAGCTCCTTGTGGGGACATTTTCTTGGTCCCCATGAGGGAAATTGTTGTTTTTGGGTTAGTGGTTAGGTCTGTGATGGTTAGGTGTTAGGGTTAGGATTATGGTATGGGTTAGGCTGTAGAAATTAATGGAAGTCAACATGAAGTCCCCAAAAGTGATGAAAACATGATTGTGTGTGTGCGCACATGCGTGTTTGTGTGTGTGTGTGTGTGTGTGTGTGATTTGTAAAGCGACCAATCCAACCAGTCAGCTGTGTTCTGTCTGGTGTTTTCATTGACACGCCAAGTCAGGCCACATGCTTATATAATCAACGTGTGTGTGTGTGTGTGTGTGTGTGTGTGTGTGTGTGTGTGTGTGTGTGTGTTTGAGTTGTGTTTCATGAAAAGGCCATAAGAACAAACACACACACGCATGCACATGCGCACACACACACACACACACACACACTCACGCACGCACGCACGCACACACACACACACACGCACACAGCATCCATATCCAGATAGAGTGATTGTTAGTTGTTATATAATTGCGGTTACACCAGCTGTGTTATTATGGCATTACGACCCGGTTCAGCCCAGCCGCAGCTTAGGGAGGTTCAGACTAACCCGGTTCATTTCATCAGGCAGAGACCGACGGACAAACAAGTGATTAACTCCTTCAGTCAGAGGTCGCCATCATGCCACAAAAAGACGGCCTCTTCAAAGGTTTCCAATTATATTTAAACACATACAGATATTTAGATAAAAAGACAAAATCACTGTCTACTAAAGAGTTTACATACATTTTGTCAGTGTAAGAGAAAACTGCCTTTTAAACTGTAATCTAAGAATAATTCTGTGAAAATAAATCTGAATTCTGAGATTGAAGTTTGAATTTTGAGAAAAAGTTTGAATTTTGAAATTAAAGTCAGAATTTTGAGGAAAAATGTCAAAATTTTGAGATTAAAATCTTAATTCTAAGAAAAAAATTCAGAATCCTTTAAAAAAAAATTTCCAGTGGCACTAATCCTCTTCCTCATCATGTAAAACAAAGTTATAAACAAATTTCTAAAGAATATTATCACCACATTTTCTGGCATTTTGCAAATAGAATTAATTTTTGTAATTCTAACTAACCTAAAACAAGAAAAGTTTAGTCTGATTTAACTTCATTAAGTGAGAAAAAAAATGTACGTTTGTCTCTTTTTAGACGATTATATGTAAATATCTGGTTTCAACTGAAGCAAATGTTTGCTGTCTATAACAATTGAGTAAAAATAAATTACGGATCAGAATAAATGAAATGATGCATAATAGATGTTGGTAAAAATAATGAAATTGTTTTCATACACATGGAAGGAGAAAATATGGAAACCAAGGAGCCATAAAGCCATAAAATAAAAATTGTTCCATCCTTTGCTTCTATTTTATCGTCTTTCTTGCTGCATGATGTCATGCGGCACATCAGCCTGGTTTGGACCACTGTCAGTTCCCAACATGGCGGCCTGCTCCGTCTATCTTAATCTGCAATGCAACGCTAATTGACTAATGAGTTAATCAGAAGGAGCGTGACTCTAATCAAATCAGAATGGCCAGGCTAATCACACTAATCAGACTATCAGTAGCTTCTATCTCTGATCATTGCACCCGCTGCACACTTACTACCTCACCGTCATTCACAGGCAGCTGCTCCGTTGGATTATTCCCCTCAGATTACAGCGCTTTTACACATAAAATCTCTTTTGTTGCAACTCTTACGCTGCTTTTATCATTATGTTGTTATGTCTCATTGGCTGCTGGGAAAATTGTCATAACACATACATTTTTCTGTTTTTAGTTTTAAAAAATTAAGAGATTAGATGCACCGATCCGATTTTGGTATCAGTCTAATGCTAAACTTTATGCTCTGAGTGATGTCATGCTTTATTACTTATTTTACAGTACATTTATAATTCCTAAATGCATTCTGTGAACCACTTAAAAGAAAATTTGTTTCAGTTTATGTTTATATTTTTGACCAAGGCAGTCAACCTATTGTTTTTGTCAGTTTTAGTTTCTTTATTATTTATTGTGAACAAATTAAAGTTGTTTTTACATGTTTGACCAAACTTGTGAATTTAGTGATGTATTTCAGTGTGCTGAACTGGTGCAGAGTTAACAAATATTTTTTTTTAATTCAGTACATCTATGTCTGTGTTTAAAAACAGAAACATTTTAAGTCCATTTGGGTGTCTTTCTCCGATACCGATACCGTATTGGATCAGTATCGGCTGATGTTAATCCTCAGAAATTGGAATCAGAAGTAAAAAAAAGTGGATCGGTGCATTTATAATTCAAATGTGCATGAACCTGATCAATGTCTTAAAGGGGAAGTATTATGTTTTTTCCAGGCACATACTGTCATCTCATTGAATAATCAAGTAACTATATTAACTTCAGTTTAAAAAAATTATATTAAAACCATAAATAAAATTATATTATATATAAAGACAATTTACTTTGAAATTGGACCTCTGTCTCTTTAAAAACTCCTGATTTGTGATAAACTCTGCCTACAGGAAGTCGTCACATGATTCCTCTATTAACCCTTTAACAACATTTTTACCAATGTACTGAGAAGTAGATCGTATAATGAGACCAGCAGATATGTAGTTCCACCAGGTGTTTGCTAATTGCTGCTGGGTAGTCTGAAGGACCTGACTGGGGGAGGAGCTGTACCTCAAAGGCGAAGCTAAGTCTGCCCAGGCATTATGCACAGTTGAATGGTTACCATAGAGATTAAAGGAGTTTCCAAAAGTAAATGAGAAAATCAAGTAAACAGTCCAGGCATGTTTTTGATGTTATAACGTTGTAACATGATGCTGCCCCTATAAGATCTATAACCACATACACCTACCTGCATATGGGTGTGTATCGGTACACAGTGGTGTCCAAGCGGCACGTGTGGATGCGCAGTCCAGATATATGTGTCACTGGGCCATGGCTTGCCACCAAACTTGCCTTTGCTCTTGGTGGGACTCTTCTTCACACTATCTCTGAGGTTGGGAAACTTCCCTCGTGAAGTCCTGGTGGCCAGGCTGGTGGGCAGCGTGCTCCAGCCGTATCCTCCTAACCCGGAGCACAACGGCAGCTGGGGCGAGTGGAACGGGTGGAGGGACAGCGACTGGGAGGCATGAGGAAGAGGATGGGTGCAGTTCTGTTGCTGCTGGCACTGCTGGAACAGCGAATGGTGACTGGACGATTGGCACTGGTGTTGCTGGTAGAGCTGATTGGATGAAGGCGAGGTAAACAGACGACCAGGTGAGGCTGGTGGGCAGCATGGCTGATGGTTCTGAGGTGGATGAAGCAACTGATGGTGACTCGCCGACACGTGGAGCTGGTGGTGGCTTGGAGATAAATGGAGCTGCTGGTGGCTGGAGGATAGATGGAGTTGGTGTTGACTTGGCGATAGATGAAGTTGGCTGTGGCTTGGCGAGAGGAGAAGGTTGTTTGGTGGTTGCTGCACCAACGGACATCCAACCGGATGACTTGGAGATGGCGGTGCTATGTGGTAGTAGCTAGGAGACGGAGAAGGAAGCAGGTGTTTCTGAGATTGGCAGCCATGTTTGCCTGAATGGGGTAGACGCTTTGGTGAGTGCAGCAGCGAAGATTGCGTTTGGTGATTTGCCACCTGAAGTAAACTCTGGTTCTGCTTGGAATGGCTCTTTCCTGATTTGCCTTTCCCTTTGGCAGATTTTCCCTTAGAGGAGCTGGGCTTTTTGGGGCTACAACAAAACTCATGACTGTGGAAGTAGGTGGTCATTGTGACAAAGGTTTGGAAAATACTACTGTTGTATTCTTGTGTTACATTTTTCGTTTCAGAGGAATGATCTTCAGACAATTGGGCAAATCCCTGTACATCCAGGGATATTTTTGTCTTATTTGTTTATGTTTCTCAATATCTACAGCTGGTGAACATACAAAAGTTATAAAACAATATTGCAGATGGATCTCTGAGTGGTAAACCATCCTCCGTTGGGGAGATGTTCAGTTTTAAAAGTACAACAATCTCTGTATAATCCATGAGTGTTGAATCAAGAAGAAAGCAGAAGAAACTCTTGAGTGATGCTCCCGTCAGTTCAGGTATCGGTCCAGACCTAAAGATTTCTGCCGGTTGCTCAGAGAGGTCTCTCCTCCAGCGGTCACTCATTTGATCCACCTACCTTTCTGCTCATCTTCACCGAGTCGTGTTGGCAGGTCTGGTCATGCTTTGGTTAGGATATTCCACAGAGTACAGACTAAAAACTGTAACTGACCCGGCAATTCCTTTTCATCCAGCAGCAACAACGAGGAAAAGTTCAATCTTCTTTGTCTGTCCATGTTTATCCAATCTAAATTGGTAAAACTCTTATAATAAATTGGTAACAGGCTGCTTCTACGTTCATAGATCTATCTGCAAGCCTCGGTCATCTTTCTAAGCTACCTCCCTCTGACAGTGTCTGCCCCGTTCTGCCTCTCTGTCTCTTTCATTCCCGGACTGGCCAATTAGGGACTTCCCTGGACTTCTGCACATGACAGCAGCCAGGCATGACTAATCGATAGGCAACCAGGGACACTGATACAGCGCTGGGAGCCCAGAGAGAGCGCACAATAGTAGGAGATCCGTGATTGGTGGAGGACGCTCGCCTCCAACAACCTTTGTCTTGTTCTTTTAAAGCAATACAAGGCAGGCAGCACTACGGGGTTTGAGTGTGTCTCTGTGCGTTGGCCTACTTGCTCTGAGATCTTCCTTCAAAGTGAATGAGTGTATGTGTTCATTAGCTTGCTGATAATGCTTTTTCCAGATTCTCAAACAACTGCACAGGTGTGTTTCTGTAGACATAGGTGGGAAGGGTACTCAAAAATTATGAAGTGAGCAGAGAGGTTTGCTAGCAGAGAAGTTTTGCGCGAGAGGAGAAAGTGAATATTTGAAAGAGAGCAGAAGTTTTGAGAATAAAACACATTAAATCCTGCTTTAAGACTGAAAATGGGTGCTCTCGAATTATGGCAGAAAAATCCTCCGGACAAGTTGCTACAATGGGTAGAGGCCACACAGGCACACCCACTAGAAGGAAACAAACACACCCAGTACAAAACTTTCCTTCTATTGGCTGAGAGGTTGCCAGGCGACGATACTTTTTGTTTCAAGAGACAGCAGAAAATAATTTGCAAGCAAGCGGAGAGAAGTTTTGAGTGTGACAAGAAAGGTTTGAGAGAGCACAGTGAATATTTGAAAGAGAGCAGAAGTTTTGAAAACAAAGACACAAAGTCCTGCTTTCAAACTGGAAATTTTTCTACTTATGGCAGTAAAATTTCCCCATAGAGATTAAACCTCCCTATTATTTGGAAAAGAGCAATTCCAGCCTTTGGTAATGTCCTAAACTGAAAAGATGAACTCGTACAAATACATCTAATTATGACTAAGAGGTGTGTGTTTTTATAATGTCAGCTAATACCAAAACTCGCCCGAAAACAAAATGAGCTGAGAGGAAAAAGAGGGCTATGTAGATAAATAAATGAGTGAAACGGCAAAGAGCCATCCATGTAGAAGAGACAGAGAGATGCAGAGAGAGAAAACACTCCATGAGTTAGCGGGTATAAATGTGAATGTGTGTTCCCTGTGTAAAGTGCTGGTAGCGCTGCAGGCGAACCACTAAGTCAGGGGAGAATGAGCAGGGAGAAAGGGCTGTTAGCATCACAGCGCTAAACGAACGCTGCTGCGCGAGCGAGGCGGTGAGGAAGGAACAAGAGCGAAGCCAGGAATGGAAATAAATGAGCTGAGATGGAAGAGAAATCAAAAACATCAGAGTTTAACACAGAGAAAATCCTCTTTTTCTTAAAATAACTTCAACACTAAGGTCCGAGTACTGACATGATTTAAATAAGCAAAGAAAACAAGATTTACCTCATAAAAAAGGTACTATCATTGCCTTCTCTTCTTTCAAACATACTTTTCAAAGAAACGTGAAAGTACAGATTTTTTCTATGTGAAAGAGTGAAACTCATAAAAGCTGAAAAGCTTTTGAGGAGCAACACGGTTATAACTGCAATATTTAATTATTATATATTTTATAGATATATCAACATTTTGTATGAACTATAATGATTTTTTATTATGTATGTTAAATTTGTAATATATTTGGTTTGTACATAAAGAAAGCAGAAAGAAGAAAAAATCTGATCATATCTGCCCTTTTTACAAAAAAATTTACTCAAACAGTCAGGTTTTACAAAAAACAACTAAACTAAACAAAAACAACTTAAATTCATATGGATTCACATGATTCTATTCATATTTCTTCAAAAAAGTAACTTTTACCATTCTCTTACTGATTTGGCATTTTGAATGATTTTTACTGTCTGATGTTTGTTTTTAATTAATTAAATAAATTTAAATAAACAAATTAAACTAATAAAATAATACAAAATGTGAGAAACATCCTTCTCCTTTTAACATTAAATAAGTGATGTGATAAAATTTATTAAATGAACTTTTGGACAATTTTAGCTTAATTTTCGTCAATATTCAAGCTTACTCACCTAATACCAACATTATTTTATAAATTAAAAATTTATCTCATGCTTTATCTTTAGTAATTTCTTATTAGTTCTCTTATTAATTGTCAAGGCTAATAAAACCTAAAAACGTTCAGCCATGTTTCTTAAACTGCAATATTCAAGTGCCCAGCAGAGGGCGCTGTGGTCCACAGGCAGATAAAGCACATATTAACCGCAGATAGAAAACAGATAGCACGACCTCTTTACTGAAGCTGATTAAGACATTAGATCCTAAATAAATGTCTTATAAACTAATAGATCTGCTAAATATAATGTTGGAAAAAAAGCAAAAATGTCATTTAAGTATTTTGGAAATATATTCATATTTCTTAAGATTTTTTCACATTTTCTCAACCAAATTAAAACACAAACTTTATTGTATTGTGTATAAAATCCAGAGTAAAAATCTCAATATCAGCATCAATACAGATGTTCTATAAAGATTCCACTTGATTTCTGTAAATGTTTAACACTTAATAAACTGTCATAGCTTACATATCTTTAAATGTAATCACAAAGTTAAAACAATTTAATGTTTTTTGACATGTAAATATAGTTAGTTTAAAATATTACAAAGAAAGTAGCATAAATGTCACTAAAACCAGCACAATATGCCTCAGAGCAGATGGCTGTGGTCCAAACCCGCTGCGGTCTGCATGGATCCAGTTGGTAATAAAACATGAGGTCACACTCTGAATGTTCATTATCATATATAACACCACCAGCCACACACAACATGGCAGAATAAATCACCTTCAGTTGACAGAGGGAGTTATATTTTCATTTTGTAAACATAATAAAAAATACTGCTAGCAAATCGATAAATAAAAACCCACACACCACAGATCCTATCATGTCATTATTTATTAAATGGGGACAAAACCGTAATTAAAAATGTTGGGAAGCTTTAAGTGCACCTCCAAAATGTGCTGATACAAAACCAGAGTGGATCAATATTTTTATAGATTTTTAAAATTTTTGTTCAGTTACTTTTAATTAGTTTTTAGAGTGTGCTTGATACTTTTTATTAACTGATCAAAGGATCAATCACATAATATTTAAAAATTACATCATCAGGCAGACCAAAATATACAGTGGAAATTTTGGTATTTTAAGGATGAAAATGATGAAAATTTATATAAGTAACAAAACATATCAAAATAGGGCAAAATATATTTTTTTCCAAGTCAGTTTCTTTTAATAAAAACTGATGAAACTTAACAGAAACTGCAGGTGTGTGTCTGAGTCTGGTGAGTTTTTAGTTAAAACATGTCTGTTTTTAATTCAGTGGGGAGAAAATCCAGAAATTTACTCAAGTAAGAGTAGAAAGTACAGCGTAGTAAAAATACTCATGAAAGTACACTTAAAAAAAAGAAAAAAAAGCTTACTCAATTAAATGTAATTAAGTAAATGTAACTAGTTACTTCCCAACTCTGGTTATTAGTTCCAACTTTTGCTGTCAGCATTTCGTGACACCAGGAGAAATATGGAGTGCCATAACTGACGTAAACTCTTTGTGTTGGGGGAAAAATATTAATTTCACATCAATTCAAAAGTCTAATAACTAGATTAATAAACAAAAAAACAAAGAATTTTAAATCCTAACAAACTATGTTAGTATTATATAGTTCAAGTTTTCCCCATTAAATTAAAGGTTTTATTTATGTCTCAATTTCAATTTTCATTAACTGTAATAACATTGCTCCAGATTATAGTTACTGAATTAGTCATTAAATTGCATTTAATGCAAACAATACAAGCAGGATTTTAATGCAGGCTGAACAGAGGAATAGTGGGATATTTCTAGCAGAGTCAGAGGAATCTGTTTTTCACATAAGGTGAATCTATTGGGAAAATCCTTTCCTCTGGCAGAGACCAACTGTAACTGAAAGTCTATCTTTCACTGCTCTGTTGTGACTACTTCCTGTTTCCTGTCCTGCTCTTCCAGGTGAAATCCTAGCTCTCACTCTTTCTATCTGCAGGGCTTTTAGTGAAGCTGCTGTAACGTTATCTGTGTCGAGACAACGATCGTCATCGCCTGCTGCAGACGGGCTCACCGCGCTCCTCGCCTGTTTACGTCCAGCCTGTGTCTGCCGGGCTTTCTCTGTTTTCATACATAAAAATAAGTAATGTATGCATAGCTGCACCAGAGTATTAGGGCTAAGTAAATAAAAATAACAATACAATTATGAGAATAAAATTCTGGTAATATTATGACTTTATTGTTGTACTATTTCAACTTAATTTTTTAAATAAAGTCGAAATATTATGACTTTATTTCAAGTTCTAAATAAAGTTGTAATGTTGCTTAAGTAATTCTTGTAAATAATATTACAAGAATATAACTTTGTTCTCAAAACATTATAGCCTTATTCTGGTAATATTCTGACTTTATTCTAGTAATACTATGACTTTATTCTCATCCTATTTGGACTTTATTCTTGTAATAATATGACTTTGCTCTCGTATTTAAAATTTATTCTAGTTCATCTTCGTTCTCGTGATATTGACTTTATTCTCATAATTTTATTCTTGTGTATTTCAGTTTTTCTTAGTATGACCCTTTTATGTATTTCATGTGTATTTCAGACAAATTGTGTAGAAGCTGCAGCATTAAAACAGATAAAAGTAGCTTTTTTATGCTTTTATGCCCTGTTTTAATACTTTTCTGCCCATTATGAGCCTCTAGTTGGAAAAGTAACTATTATCTCAATTATCCCTGGCACAAGCCCCCTGCCACGTCCGCCTCTTCAAGCGTACCAGCTGAGATGATTACATCTTCAACAAGGTAAGGCAAGACAGGTTTAACGGTATAAAATCACTTAAACATCACATAACTCAAAGTGCTCTATAAGAAAAGAGCAACAGGCATAAAGAAAAATACCATTAAAAACATGAAATGTACTTTAAATATGAGGTAAAGTTGAAAACACACAGGAATGGCGATAACAAAATAATACGATGAATTGATAAATTAATATTTAGTGTTTATTAATGTTACCTCTCCTTATCTCGTGGTCAGAGATGTCTGCAACGTCACTGAAATGCATTTAGGTTGAAAACCATCCAGAGCTTCGTCGACCAATAACAGAAATTTAAAATCCATCTTTTGACATGTATCTTTGGACTGGAGTGAGCTGAACTATTTTACTGGCACAGGTCATAAAACTGTCAGCCGCCTGCTGGATGACCTGCTGCTGCCTGATTGATTTTTAAAGAGGCTGTTAAAATTAGGCTTGAATCCATAACAACACCCAGGTTTCCTGCACACACTTCAGTCTTCTGCCTTTTCAGTTTCAGTTAAGAGTAGAAATTTAAAATTACCCATTTTAGGAGCAAAACTAGAGGCCAAACAGTCACTGGTGTTATGAACACAGGCCATGTGGAGAGAGGAATATAGAGATGTATGTCATCAGCATACAGTATGAATGATAAGTGTTGCTGCAGAGCTTTATAATATAAACTACAGGGAACATAAATGTTGAATTATATCACAACAACTGAAAAACTGGCTCATTTATTGCAAAATTATGTAGCACTAAAGTACGGTCTCAGTCAGAATATTCAGTGAGCTCTGATCCAGAACCGCACTGCATTCTGGGGGATGTAGGCAGAGGAAAAAAGGTTTCAGCCACTCAACTACCATTTATTGTTTATCATTTATTGGGATACATTTCCTATTATAATAAGAAATTTGGATTTTATTTTAACAATAAATCAATGAATCATGTTTAAAAACAATCAGAACTGTCCGTATTGTCAGGATTTGTTATTTTTTACTATTTTCTCCATTGTTTGTTCAACGAAACCATCAATAAATATCAGAAAATTTTTTGGGGAAAAAAATTAGTAAATGCAATCAGTATGTGTAGTTTAGAGACACAATTCACAATTCATACTTCTTTATGTGACTGGTGTCCTAAAGAAGAATATTACAAATATCAAGAGCAGTATTTGTGTTTTTTGGCGCGTATGGTTGCCGTACAATGCAGTCACAGCCTCACAGTCTCCGTCAAGAGAAGTAATACAATACTTCTTATTGTCACTTTTATCATTATTATAATAATATCACAAAATATCACGATAAAACTTTGAGTCCATATTGCCCACTGCTATGCTCAACCGCTCACAGATTGGTGGAATCAACTGACTCTCCCACTCTGTGGTTACCTAGCAACTCACTCACTCTGTGGTTACCTAGCAACTCACTCACTCTGTGGTTACCTAGCAACTCACTCACTCTTTGGTTACCTAGCAACAACCTGTTGAGTAACTTGAGCAGCACAAGTTTAAGGTTTAAGGCCTCATAACTGCTTAAAAATAAAAACAACATGGAGTGGAAATTGAATAAAGGAGGAAAGCTCAAGCCACCAGTTTGGTAGTTTGTTAGACATTTAAAACAAAAAACTAATCAATAATTTCCGATATCGACTCATACGAAACACTTATATCATAACTGGTTTTTCAGTCATATCGTTCAGCCAGAGTATTTATGAGTGCGGTTGGGTGAATATTGCTTTAAAGGGTTGGTATGACCAGGAAATCACTAAACTGAGTCCATCTATTATTTACTTATTGAGGAATTACCATCGTTTACACAGTTTGGACAGTTTGTGATGAGTTTTTAAAGGAACAATAACTGAATGTAAAAATAAACCAGATTGTCTAAAAGTTGAGGTTTCCTTCATACACCAAAAGTCCTACCTTTAAAACATTTATCCAGACGTCAAAATTAGCTATTCTTGGCTGACTTTCATCTCTCTCCTGGTTGGCAGGCTGCGTCTCTCACCTAATGACAGCAAACCACGCAGGATAAAACAAGCATAAAAAATTAAGAATGAACTATTTATATCATGGCACACATTTTTGTAGTTTTTTTAGCTTCTGTGTCTTCAAGACGACCATTTCCCATTAAAGTGAATCGTAATATATTTATAAATGTTCTTCACGCATATAAAAGGCATGTAAATCCAAGTTGTTGATGTCTTTTGCTACATCTACACACATATTAAATGGCACAGTTGCGAAGGTTTCTAGCTCCTAGTCTTGCTATCTCAGCTTTGTCATTGCCACTGATGTTGGAGCTACCATTCATTAGTGTTACAAGGTATCAGATATTTAATAAAAATAAAACTTATCCTGCAAAGTTGGGATAGCGTTTATGTCAAAAAAATTTATATTTACTTAAAATATGTGGCTAAATCCCAATCAATCACTAAATGCAATGGTTTTATGTGTGACTGCAAGAAAGTTATTATTATTATTATTATTATAATGCTGGGGAATAATATTCATTCTCATAAGTAGAAATCTCTTAAACATAAGCACATTCACATCAAAAAATGTAATTAATTCAATCCAGAAAGTAAGTTTTACTTGTGGGTGGGTATTTATCGTATCGTTTATCATTTATTGCGATACATTTCTTATTATAAGATTTTAATTTATTATTGTCAAGATAATTTCCAATTAATGATGCTGAAACCTCCAACAAAACTGACCCTACTGTTGTGATTTTTAGTTTTACTATTTTCTCCACTGTTTGTTCAATATTCAAACTATTACTTGTGGACATTTATTGTGTTGTTTATCATTTATTGTGATAAATTTCATTCAATATTTATCACTGCTAAGATAAGTTCCAATTAATGATGTTTAATCCCCCAAAACCTGAAGCTACTGTTACTGTTTATCTGTTTTCTCAACTGTTTGTTCAATATTCAAACTCTTACTTGTGTCCCGGTTTGGGCGTTTATCGTACAGTTTATCATTTATTGCGATACATTTCTTATCATGATAAGATTTTAATTTATTATTGTCAAGATAAATTCCAATTAATGATGTTTAAAACCCTCCAAAAACTGTCCATATTGTTGGGATTGCTGGTTTTACTATTTTTTTTCTGGTTCCAGGGCCGCTCTGAGCCTTTTTGGGGCCGTAAGCAGATTTTAATTGGGGCCGGATGGTGTTAATTAGCTGCTTACCTCGCATATGCCAAGGGTATCAATAAATATCAAAGTTAAAAATATAATTAATGGCAGTTATTGTGTGCAGTTTAGTGATACAAAAACAAAGTTTTCTGGAAAATAAATTGTCCCAGAAGTTTTTGCGATAAACGATAATACTGTTGTTTTGAGACCATTTGCAAGTAACATAATAGTAATAATGCAAAAACACATTCTCATTGATTCTCAGAGATCGATAAACTTTAAATTCTAATCAACGTCTAGCACTGGAACTGGAAGATATTTTAAATGTCCAAAATAAATAAACAAAACAACAGAAAGAACAAATAAAATGAATTATAAAGTCTCCGTAAACAAAATGATCATTCAAAACAAGGAATAGTTGAGACCAAAGAACCAGACTGAAGACCATTTTCATCCAGTTTTTGGTAGAAAGAGAAAAACAATAAACCATGTAAATGAAAATTATTGAGCTCGTTCTAATTTATGATGCGATTAATTGATTTATTGTTTATTGCATCAGGGATAGATACAAATCCCTCTTCTTTATGTGCCTGGCGTCGTAAAGAAACACATTTCCAAGAGCAGGATTTGTGTTTTGCTGAGTCAGCTGTACAGTTACCTAAAAAATAAGCATCGTTGTTGCAACAGCACAACAAAATATCGTGATAAAACCTTAACTCCGCATCGCATCTCAAACTATGCTATAGAAATCCCATCTAGATGTTATTCTGCTGGGTCCAGCCTCGTTAGTGAGCAGCCATATTAAATGATTGCTATTGGTCGTTGTTGATTATATCAGCAGCGACAGAACAGGCTGGAGGAAGCAGACTGACGGGGAGTGTGTGTGTGAGGAGACGTCTGTGTGCATGTGTGTGTGCGCATGTGTGTGTGTGTGTGCATGTGTGTGTGTGTGTGTGTGTATGTGTGTGTGTGTGTGGGAGAGAGCTGACATGCAGGCTTCTTCCCACACACAGAAGGTGATGCAACATCTCACACCCTCTCAGCACTGCAAAGCTAATGCTGAACTCGCTGCTTCGGCCCAGAGTCAGTGTGTGTGAATGTATATGAATGTGTGTGTGTGTGTGTGTGTGCGTGTGTGTGTGCAGAAGTGGGTAAAAAGTATATATATGTACTCTTACTTATAAGTTTTCCCCCATCTTTCTTGACTCGCTCTCCCTCCCACAGGAAGACATGAACAAATGCTCTGCTTAGCAATCGCCAAAATAGTATCGCCATGACAACAGCTGATGCCACATGCAGCCACGGACATCATCAGCAGCTCATCCGAGCTCACAAACGGCTGCACATCGATAGACTCTTTCTAAAGTTATCTCATTCATTTACAGTCAAAAATTAACATTTCATGTTGATGCAAACAAAAGTTTTGAATGAAAAGGATTAATTATATTTATAATTTTCTTGAAACATTACCTTCCTAAAATAATGGCTTGTGTAATTTTTTTTTTTTGCCTAAAAACATTGAAAAATGTCTTGGGCCATTATTATAGAAAAGTAAAAAAAGATCTACTGTCTTTGGTTTCTTTGGATTTGCTCCATTTCTGTGCTTTATATAAGTTTTCTAATTGAAATTCCAATAAACCTTTTTTTTGCAAGACAAACAAAAGTTTCTTAAGATGAAAACAAAAAACAAACAATACCAACAATAATTATGAAATCAACAGCAAAAGTGACAATAGTTAAAAAATTTCTATAGTAAGTAAATTTAAATAAAGGCGCTGATCAGAAATCATGAACTCAAACCACATGTGTCATCATGAGAGTTTCCAGCGAGTCTGAACATGTTTCCGTTTCCATGCTGCTGCTCAAATTACCTTCATCTGTCTGAGAATAGTTCTCAGATGATTGGGCATATTTAAGACAAAACAAATGGGCATTTCTTACAAAAAACTTGGTAAACAATCTAAATTTCTCAAACAAGGGTGATTAAGCCTGAATGATCCCAAAGCAGTTGGTTTTAATATCTGTTGCAACTAATAAATCTGGAGACACTGCTCTGTATTTTAACATATGGAGGGAGTGGAAAGTTTCCTGAGCTGGAGAACGATAACAAGCGTTTCTATAACTGAATATGACGCCTGTTGGGAGGCGTAGGGTAAAAAATATGATCTCATTTCACCTGACAATCGATGACATGCAAGTTTTCCATTTTAAAACCGGCCTGCATAAAGCTGGAGGCAACAGGAGAACCAGACCTGCTTCACGCTAACCCAGGGGTGTCCAAAGTGGGGCTCCGGGGCCATTTGAGGCCCTTGAAATGGTTTAATTTGGCCCTTCAGCACAAGTCAAGGATGATAAAAATTTGTCCAACTAAATAGAAAACAACTGACGACTACAAAAGTTTGGAAATTGTTTTTCTTTTAATGAGATAACAATTCAAACTAATTTTTAAGTTTTAGATCTTTAATGATTAACAGATTTCATTAAAAAAATTTGTTTATTATTGTATGACGGAGTATTAAGGCCATGTTAAAAAAATTACAAGAGTAAAGTTGCAATAGAATAGTCATTTTTATAACTTTATCCTCATTATTTGAGCTTATTCTTGATATATTGAGACTTTCTTATATTATTACGACTTTATTCTCATACGGGTTTATGTTTTCATTTTTTAAATTTTATCTTCGTGTGCCCCTAATACATTGTTGTATTATTGAGCAGGTAAAACTGAACTCTGCCCGTCATTTCAAGAAAGTTTAAACTTTTATTTTCTCTTTAATCGCTCAGCCCTAACAGAAATCTGCTGGGTGAAAAACAGCAACATCAGCTGCTAAATGTAGTAAATCTGTCAAATCTTTACATTTATGACGCATAACTCTTGGAATAATTGTTTCACATGCTTCTAAATGTTCTGGTTGTGTGGATGTTGGGTTGATATTTTGGCGTTTTAGAAGAAAATGGGGTCAGATTTCGCTCCCGGTCGTTATTCCCATGCCTGGAATCAGCATCGCCCCCAGCTCTGTCTGTCTTCCATTTACTTTGACCACTAAACACGTCTTCATGGCTTTTAAAGCTTTCTCTGCAGACCTACCTCGACTTTACATCTAATCAATTATAGAGGAACAAGTAAAGGCAGAGAAAGAATAAAGCTGCGTTTGCAACAAAAACACCAAATCTAACCAAGTGGTTTTGGTCTAATTTCTACTGCAAATATCTAAGTACACTTGAAATAAGACAAAACTAACTTACATGTAACTTTTTAGCTCAATAGTTCCTTAATATTGATGAAAAAAGGCACTGGCACTTTCCCACTTATAACATGGGAAAACTGTTGTGTTAAAAGTGAAATAATTTGCCAGCAGAACTAGAACTCTGTTGCTAGGCGACGGGCTGGGCAAGGCTGAGGTTGCTAGGTAACGGTGCAGTGGCAGTTGTAAAAAAGACTTAATAATCTGCCAATAGAACAAGAACGTTTTCATCAACAGTACGCAATTATTTATTGAAACAAGCACTTATATTATATGATCCATGTTTGTCATATAATCCAAACCAACAAATAAGCCTATATGTCGCTTAAACGTTACTTGTAAGTTAGCTTTAAATTATTTCAAGTGTACTAACATATTTGGACTAGAAACTAGACCAAAATACTTGGTAATATTTTATGTTTTTGCAGTGTAACAACTAAATCTTTTAACAGAATACTAGTTAGGAAAAGCCTGACTGTAAAATAGAAGATAGATAATGTTTTTTTTTTATTATTATTATGTTCATTTCTCACACAACATAAAACATTTAAATATTCATAATAATGTGAGAAATAAAGTCTCAAAAGTCAACAAAGCTTAGACAACAGACTGTAAAAAGATAATAAGGTGATGAGAGGAGTGGGATTTATTTTATTTTGTCCTTTAAACAACAATTTTAAAAATCTAATTTCACAGCGATTCTTTGTTTTCATAGTGCAATTTTTTCATAAAGTAAATTATTTTACATTTTATTTGCTCTATGCAGCCTGTTTTAAATTCACCTCCACTTCTAAGTAAACAAACATAAAAACATCTTTACAGCTTTTTCTGTAGAGCTTCAACAGCAGGATGTGTGTGTGTGTGTGTGTGTGTGCGTGTGTGTGCGTGTGTGTGTGTGTGTGTGTGTGTGCGTGCGTGCGTGCGTGTGTGTGTGTGTGTGTGTGTGTGTGTGTGTGTTTAGCGTAAAAACCCATCAGCCTCTGAGAGGGGAACAGCAACACCCTGGGAAATCACCAGCCAATACAACAACGGGGCGGGTAAATCTTTTTCCATGGACTGAGCTGTAAATATGTTGAAAACTGAAGAAGAATCAACGTTACAGATTAAGATTCAACACAAGGAGATGATAAAATTACTCTTAAACACAGCGATGATGACAAATAACATCTTCTTATTTTTGCTACATATTTAAATACATCGTGTCTATTGATTTATATGATAAACTAATAATTATTTGTACCTATTTGTGTTTATTATAGACCGCAGGGGTTTGAAGTACATGGGAACCAACACAAGAATGACAGCAAACAGCAGTATTTATATTTATTATTATATCTAAAATGAACACTGCAAAAACACAAAATACTACCAAGTTTTTATAGTGTAGTTTCCAGTCCAAATACGACAAAACTAACATGTTAGTAACTTTTCAGCAACATATATGAGCTTATTTTAAG
Source organism: Poecilia mexicana (assembly GCF_051168715.1). Lineage (NCBI taxonomy): Eukaryota > Metazoa > Chordata > Actinopteri > Cyprinodontiformes > Poeciliidae > Poecilia > Poecilia mexicana. Next base: position 172,257 of record NW_028263373.1, on the reverse strand, counting down.
TAAATAACTCCAATATTGATTTAAAAAGTATTAGTTCAATTGGCAAATTATTTCACTTATAAAACGGAAAAATGTTTTTTATAAGTGAAATAATCAGCCAGTGGAGCAAGCGCTTTTCCACAAATATTAAGGAATAATTAACTTTAAAAAATCTCCTATATCATCCTGAATATTTTAGATATGCTCTAAAATGTCTTCCACATCGCACTGCAAAACCACAAGATCTTACTAGTATTTTTTTTATCTAGTTTAAATGTCTTAGTTCACTTGAAACAAGGCAAAACAAAATTGCAAAATATAAGAGCTTGTTTTGAGTCATTAATTTCTTTATATTCATAGGATTTTTCTCATGTTATTAATGAATTAATCTGCAAGCTGAACAATAATTTCTCATCGAGATTAAGGAATAATTTACTTAAAACAAGCTCCTATGTCTTGCTTAAACGTTAGTTAGTTTTGTTTTATTACAAGTGTACTTAGACATTTGAACTGGAAACCAAACACTTGGTGATATTTTGTGTTTTTACAGTGTGATTTTAGCTGATAGCTTATTTCTGTTTAATAGCCAACATCAGTATGTGAGCTAGCTTCACTAATAGCTAATTATCTCCCGTCACTGCAGAGGTTTTATAATGGCTTTCAGAGTTCAGGTCAGTTTGTCCTCAGAGAAAATAGAGTTTGAAAAAGATGCTGCATGTGAAACATCCTGAATTCAAACAATTAAAGCTGAACTTTAACTGATAAAAAAGGGTTGGATAAAAAAGATCTGGATTGGTGAGTCTCATTTTATAGTGAGAGCATACACTGTAAAACTAAACATCCTGCTTAACCTAAAGTGAACAGAATGTAATTCTCACCAATTAGTTTGTACTGATTTTAAACGAGCGGTGTAAACTTCTGGATAAAACAATTCTGGATATTTTCTGTCAGTTTGAACAAAGAAACAAATAAAACGCAGAAGAAGGAACCATTTCAATCAAATAGTTTTCTTTTTATGTAAGTAGGTTCAAGTTAGAAGCAATTAACCTGCATTTTAGATGATTTAACTTAAGTTAGTTTCTTAAATAAATTATGTTTTCATGTTAATTTATAACATGAAAATAAATTAGCAAGACATTTATTTTCATAAGTGAAATAATCTGCCAGTAGTACTTTTTTCACCAATATTAAAGAGTTAATGAAGTCCTACATTTTGCTAAAAAGTTCCATATAAGTTAGTAAACTTGAATTAAAACATAATTAAATATTTCCAATAGAAACTAGATCATAAACACTTGGTAGAATTTTGTGTTTTTGCAGTGTAGGAGTTAAATTAGGGAGCAAAACATCTATGCTCCATTAAAATAATAAGTATTTAACACAAGTATTTATAATGTTAATGTAATGTTATAAGTACTTATAACATTAGTAAATGTATTAATAAATTGATTAAATGTAATAATAAATTAAAATTATTAATACATTTATTATTGTTTTAATTTATTGCTAATAAATTAATATAAAAAGTACGTGTAAAGCACTTTACTATGTATAAAAATCTCAAACTGCTCCATTAGAAGTGAAATATTTTTACATTTGTTGTATTTTATAAAGAAGCAGCAGAAATTATCTTAAATGCTTTTCTGAATGAGTCTTTGCTGCTGACGATGAATCTCATTTGTAATTTTGCATTTCAGTGCAGACTGTAAGCATGAAGACGGCTTAGCTAAACGATAGCTTCGCCATGGCAACACCACATCTCATTTCCATGACAACCTCATCAGAAATCCTAACCACAACGTGATTCAGCTTCAGTTCGAAACCAGCCAGCTGACTCAACCTCCTTCACATTTCAAGAAAGAAACTCCAGATTTTCTTATTCCCCATAAACGCCAAACTATTTATCTAAATTCATCTGAGTTTCACTAAACATGCCATGATGGCATCTGAGGGCAACTGCAGAAAGAAAACAAACAAAAAAACCTCTGAGATTAAACAGAAAATTTCTAGAAAAAATCTTTGGGAATTTCTAACCTCCATGAGTCAAAAATGTGCGAGAAGAAGCTGACAAATTTTAAGATTAATCTTAGAAATTTTCTGGGAAAAAAAAAAAGGACATTTCAGAACTTCAAAAGTTGAAAATTTGTGAGGAAAAACTCAGAAATGTTGAGATTAATACAAGAAATTTTCTAGAAAAAAACTGGAACTTTATGAGCTCCAAAAGTTGAAAACTCGCCAAAATCAACTCAAAACTTTTGAGATTGAGCTCAGAAATTTCTAGAAAAAAACTTTGCAATTTGTGAGCTTGAAAGGTCAAAAACTTGGTAGAAAACCTCTGAAATTTTCAGAAAAATACCAGAAGTTTTCTGAAAAAACCTGGAAATCTCGGGACTCCCAAAGGCAATAAGAGAAAAACTCACAAATTTTAAGAAAACTCTCAGAAATTTTCCAGAAATAACTTGAAATTTCTGAGCTCTAAAAGCTGAAAATGTTTTAACTTTTTAAACTTTTGAGCTCAGAAAATTTTCTAACTTTTTCTATAAAATATGTGAACTTAACCTTAAAATTTAAAAGTTTTTTGGCCTAAATTTACTCCTCCTTTCGTTTTTCTTTGTAGTTAAATTTCATCTTTTCGAAATTTCTCTTTCCACATTTTCAGCAATAAATCTCCCTGAAATTCACAACTTGTAGAACATTCTTTAGATTAATCTCAAACTTTTTTGGCAGAAATTTGCTGCTCTTCCTTCTTTTATAGTTTTATCCGTACTGACCCTAACACTCCATCACACGCGGCTGCTGCGCCACATTACCTGACTAGAATTGATGCAATCTGTGAAGGCGCTCCTCCTGGAGAAGAAGGTGAGGAGCTGCTGCCAGCGAGATGAGGAGGTGGAGGGCGAGGAGGAGGCCGGAGACGAGGTGGACGGAGACGACGTGTGTGGAGGCGCCAGCTCCTCCGACGAGCCTCGCTTCGGTCCCAACTTCTGCTTGATTCCTAGCCCCGCCCCTTGACCTCCAGATGCCCCGCCCACTCTGGAGCTGCGGGGGTACAGGGTGTTGTTGCCAAAAATGTAGTTCATAGTTCCAGCTGTTCGACTCCAACTTAGATTTTATCTCCTTTCCACCGTTTCATCCCCGATTCTTCGTCCCAGAAAAAATCTGCAGTCGGATTTCTGTTTTTCAAAAATCTTTTTTTCTGATTTTTGGAAAATTTCTCAGTTTTTCTCATCAGATTTGAAGAAACGAGGCGGATATTTGTTCAGCTGGTTGCCTGCTGTGGTTGTCCATGAATGTTTCCATCATCCCAGGTGAAAGCGTCCAGAATCCACTTCCCCGAGCGTCCAGATTCCCGTCTCTGATGCTTCCTCTTTGCCCCTCGTCAGAGGAAAATAAAGAGTGAGGGGAACGAGCGGCAGGATATGAGGATTGATTATTTAGGGGAGTTCACTCCCTCCCTCCTTCTCTGCGAGTCCAAGATGACCAGTCAATCTTCCCCTGTCACTGTGCCTTCTCCCATTAAATATAGGAGGAAGCGGGGAGGGCGTGATGGGTGGCTGAGCGGATGAAACGAGGGAGGTGGAGAGAAACCTTCGAGGATGAGAGCATCTGAAGTAGGTGGCTGGCAGCAGGAATCATTCTCCAACTCTTCTGCTTCTCCTTCTCTCCCTCTTACATCTCTGCTGTTCCTCCAAGTCTTCCTTCTTGTCCGCTTCACTCTGCATATTTATCTCGTTTCTTTTGGCAGCCTCCAACTGACCTGTGTTTGCTTTCTCTCGCTTGTCTTTCAGCAAATTGTCTTTTACAGTCTTTTATTTCAGCTGCAACCCGATGCTGTTCTCTCCCTTACTGTCAGATATTATTACTGCTGGAAGCCCCGCCCCCTACGATCCAGTCAGCCAATCATGTGACACCACCCTGCATCTTTTACTCCAAACATTTTCTAATCCTGTTGCAGGTCGAGTTCAACGGAAAGCGGAGAACGATTTGATGCACAAAATAAACTTTGGAAGTGAAAATGTATGGCAATAGATTTGGCGTTTCAGCGTGTCTGCGTGTGTGTGTGTGTGTGTGTGTGTGTGTGCGTGTGTGTGCATAATTGTGGAAGCGATAGAGATCTTCTCCTAAGGCTGTTTTTCAGAGACTGCAGCACCCAGCTCTCCCACACACTCCTCTCTCTGTCAAACACGAGCGTACATAAACAAGTAAACAAAACGGCTAGAAAACAGAAAAATCTAATATATGAAAATAATGATAATAATCAATAATACAGGTAAAAATCTAAATAATCCCAAAGTCATGCGCTAACATTTAAAAACACACGGCTGCGTTTGCCTCCCGGTGGATTAGCCACAGGTGGGGCAGGACCCCCTGTCACAGCTTCTCCCGCGTCTCCGTGGGAACCGTTGCCACGGCAACAGCTTGCAGAGGCCTGAAAATACACCTGGCACACGCAGCCTGACTAATGTGTTGTTTCCTCGCATTGGGATGGATGAGATTTTTCACACTTTCCATTAGACTTCTGAACCGAGTTTTACTGCAGATTCTGTAAAACTCAGAGCCAACGCAGGTCGGTGTGTTTCGTCAGGGGAAGTTTCTACAGCTAAAGTCTCTTATTGAGAGAGCATTGGAGACTCAATGTCACCATCTGTCAACCAGACTATCAGATAATTTGGGGGAAAAAGGATAAACAGCAACATAAAATGTTTTATTGTCACCAGGAGCGTTTCAGTGAATGAAAAATGGGCAAAAGGATTCAAATCTATGCTGTTATTTGGACTTTTTTTTTCATGAAAATGAGGTTAATCTTATAATTTCTGATTTTGTTTGCCAATTTTTTACTTCTGGAAATAAATTTCAGTTATTTCTTGCAAATCTCTGAGATTAATCACAAAATTTGTGAGGTTTTGGTGGAGATTTATTCCTTTCTTACTATCAAAAAATGACCGTAGTTTGTCGCTGTAGAAACCTGAAGTGCTTTTGAATGTAATAACTGTTTGTACCTTTGGGTTTCGGACGGTCTAAATGAGTTTAAAACAAACTTGTCATAAAATATTCAGTGGGAACATTTCCCTCATGCTGTTATTACTACAGGCTGCAGTTCAGAGGGCCGGTGGTTCGATGCCCTGCTTCTCTGATCCACATTGTTAAAATCTAAAGCTCTTATGCATCTGAGAGTTCGTCTGGTTGATAGTGATACTCAATGAAAGCAGTTTCAACAGGTCTAACGGCATTACGAAGGCAGAATATGAATCCATTAACCAGCAGCTTCATCTCTCTTTCCCATCAGAGCTCTGAAGTCTTTCTGATGGCAATTATTAATTATATATTAGTCTTTAGGGGAGTGGCTGGCTTGACTGATGGCACTTTAAGTGACACTAAGTGAAAAAATTTACTTTAAGAAACTTTTTATAATTATTGGTGTGTTTTTGTATTTGAATTTGCCTTATAGTGCATCACAAACCTTGTTCCTGTTGGATAACCAACCTTTAAATCATTTCAATATTCTGCTGTTAAGGTATTTTGTATAACTGAAGCTTGATCCAAAAAATGTGGACTCCTCTCTTAGAATAGAATAAAATTCTGACTGAATGGAAATCTTGAGCCTTTAAATCCACAAACCAGTGATACAATTAACACAAAACGCTACAACGGGTAAAAAAATAAGGGCATCATAGGGTAATATTTTATAGATTGTGAAGGATTGTGGTCAGAAATGACAATAAGGTACAAGTGGTAAACACAAACTGAACCACTTTGTCACATGTTATCAATGAATCTATAAACAATTTATTAGTTGTTAATAACTCTTTATTATTCATTAATTAAGAGGGAGAATGAGACTGAAATATAAAGTTTACAAATGCTTGTTGTGCTTAAAAAGACAATATGAACTGTTTATTACAACAAACTCTAGATTAAAATACATCTGTGAACAAATTTGGCTCACTATTTGAAAAGAAACCAGTAGATTTAGTCTCCTTCTCAGTCTTAATTAATGCATAATAATCAGTTATTATTAATGATTTATAAAGTGTTATGAGATTACTTAATAACATATCTATGAACTATTTATTATCCATTAAAGGAATATTTATTTTTATGTGTTACCTCTCCATTTACAGATACAAAAACTATGATTTCATTTGAATATCATTGCAGCCAGTGAATTATACAACCTGTGTGCGGCTAACACGGAGCAGCTAGCTGAGGCTAGTTGAGTTCAGTGGCACACTGACCGTGTCTCAACCTTTAATGCACTTGTCTCCCTCATGCACTTCTTTTTCTTGTCTCCCTTAAGTCAAATGTCAGCCAGTGAATGCCAACTCTATCAATATTTCAGAAGCAATTAAATAAAGCACACATCATAAATGTTTAATGTCACACTGCTGAGAAAGCCAAATTTTCTCTTCTATCATTACAGGTACAGGATGCCAGTGGCGGCCTATGAGGCAAACACTGTGTTTACTTGTTAAACAAACTGTAAGCACTCAGTTTGGACTCACACTCCAACCACTTCAGTTACATTAAGCAGGTAACGTAACTACACATCACTGTGTTCAATATCTAGCTTGTACATGTAAATATATGACAGGGGTTGTCAAACAAAACCTCAACAGATGTCATAAATATCACCGTTATCAGCATCACTAAGCCGATCCTGGTGCTTTCAGAAGCACTGAGTGAGAGACTCTCTCCTTTAGCACTCCTAATCATTTTGGCTTCCCCCCAGCCCTTCCATTAGACCGCTTTCAGATTCTGGTAAGGCTGATTTTCCAAAGCTATGTCAAGCTCTCATGGTAAATAGCAAACACAAAGAGGAATACACCAGAGCCTTAGTAGAGGAAGAAAGCAGGAGCAAGGAGATAACGTCAGGACAGAAATACTGCTTACTAGAAGGAATGAACTTCATATAACTTATACATGTATACTGTGTTTATACACGTTAATCTGATCCAAACGGTGCCACATTTTAACCACAAACTTAAAACCGCAAGATTTATTTGTTAATAGAGAGAGGATGGATCCAAAATATCAACAATATCGATACCAAGTCACTATTGGTATATCTAGACTTTAGTTTCACATTTCTTTGACAAATTCTACTGTGCTACAGCTCAACCTACAAAAGGTTATCATTTGATTTTCTCTCAAATTAGAATGATTTGCACTTTGTTTAGGAAAAAGCTGCACACAAATTTGTTTTATTACTTTGTTTCTGTTTATCATATTAATAATGATATAATATCAATTCAGTTTATTTAAACACTTCCAATTCACAACACGCCATCTCAAAGCAATTGGCATAAACGTCCAATCATTCGCAATTTCCAGTTGATTCTAGTTTTCAAACAATGCAGTCAAATTAATATTCAAATTGGATTAAAAAAAAACATTTATAAAGAAATCAAGCAGATAGCATTGATAGTTAATTACCACAGGAGACATGGCAAACATGGGTAGATAAGTGAAATCAACTCACTCACTCAGTGGTTGCCTAGCAACTCACTCACTCTGTGGTTACCTAGCAACTCACTTACTCTGCGGTTTCCTAGCAACTCACTCACTCTGTAGTTACCTAGCAACTCACTCACTCTGTGGTTACTTAGCAAGAACTTGTTGAGTAACAGAAATTTCAGATTTCACCACTGCTTGAAAACGTCATGGAGTGAAAACTGGATAAAACAGAAAAGGTGATGCCAAATGCAGTCTGGCAATTTTTCAGATGTTTAAATCAAAATACGAATCAATAATTATCGATATCGACCGGTATGAAACACTTTTATGGTGATAAGTTTTTCATAACATGACATAAAAAGTGTTCAATTGAGGCAAGAAATTTTAAAAGCAACTAAATCTCCCAACATCTTTGGTCATTTTAAAGCTCGAGACCAGAAGAGTACACAGAATCCAAAGATTTTACTCAAGTACATGTAAAAAGTAGCCATCCAAAAAAATTACTCAAGTACCCAGTAACTGATCAAATTATCAATCAATATTTAAAAATTATATCAGATGGACCAAAAAATAAAGTGAAATAAATTTGGGTATTTTAAGGATCAAAATGACAATAATTCATAGAAGTAACAAAAAAAAATGTCTAAATCAGGCAAAAGAAAATGTGTCCAAATCAGTTTCTATCAATAAAAAAAATTATAAAACGTTATCAAAAACTGTGTGTGTCTGAATCTGGTGAATTTCTGGTTAAAACATGTTTATTTTTCACTCAGTGGGTAGAAAATACAGAAATTTTACTCAAGTAAAAGTAGAGATACTTCATAATAAAATTATTCTAGTAAAAGTAAAGAGTACAGCGTAGTAAAAATACTCCATCAGTACATTTTTTTCAAAAACGTTACTTTAAGTAAATGTAACCAGTTACTACCAAACTCTGTCTGTAAGCAGCTGCCTGTAAGTTTGTTTGAAAGTTTCTTTCAAACTTATGCATCATAATTCACTGGAAATCTATGTGGCACAATGTTGTATGTTATTGCTAATGTAAAATAAATGTACTAATCCCTCAGATATAAATATAACCTAATTGTTAAAAAGTAATGAGAGTGAGTCGGTGAGTCAGAGAGTGATTATTTTTCAAAGTTTTATGTCAGATGACCTATTGCGTAAATCTCCTTTGCTCTGTGTTTCAGGCATGGGAGGAAAAGCAGATCATTTGGGGAGTGGAGAATTGGTTGATTGGCAGAATGATTAACTCTAGACAGACTCTGCATCAGCCCGTCTGTAATTCTCCCTTCGTCTTTCGCCACTCCCTTGCTCACTGTTCCATTACTTCCTTCCTAATTATCCGCAATCTTAATGACTAAAAGCCGCTAAGGTTTCTAAGTGAACATACTGCCGTATGTGTGGCATGGGAAGAAAACAAATCAGACTTTACAGTTCTGCAGCATTCCACCTCTGCAGAAGAAGCAGTAAATTTAACCAGGGAGTTATTTAAAAGATTGGTTTGGCTGCTTGCTTTGAAGGCACTAATCAGGCTGACGTATCGGACAGGCGGGCAGGAAGTCGGTAAACTCTACGCAGGTCGACACGGTGAATCAGGACGCATCCAAACATGCATCTTCAGTGACTGCTTCTGATCAGATTGGCTGCTTTTTATCCAAACAGGGTAGTGAAAACACAGCAGAAAAAAGTTACACAAGTTTAACTTCTTGGGTTAAAATCTTGAATTAAGACAAAACTAAGTTACAGCAAGACATAGGAGCTTGCTTTAAGAAAAATAATTCCTTAATATCGATAATAAAAAACACCAGTTCCACTGGCAGATTTTTCCACTTATGTAAAAAAAAATTTAACCAATATTTATTGATTACTGACTCAAAACAAGCTCCTATGTCTTACTAAAAAGTTACTTGTAAGTTAGTTTTGTCTAATATAAATGGAAAAAGTACCTATTATTTAACTTATAACAAGACATTTTTCTGTTACAAATTAAACAATCTGCCAGTGGAAGTAGAACTTGGTTGCTAGGTGACGGAATGGGCTTGGCTGAGGTTGCTAGGTAACGGCGCAGGGGCGTCTTTTTTTAAATAAGTGAAGCAATCTGCCAGTTAAACTATACTTTTTTGTCAATGTTAATGGAATTATTTCCCTATATGTTGCTGAAAAGGTAAGTTTGTCTTATTTCAGGTCTCCTAACAAAATCTTACTTTGCAATACAAACTAGCAGTTCTGGTGTATATTTTCGCCTACAGATAATCTCATTTGTGTTCTCATATTGTATCAGCACGTCTATAATAATCAGAACCAGACACTACCAGTAATATCATTCAGCACCACTCACAGCCTGGAAACGGCGACATATGTTTAAAATAAACTGCGATGCAATCATGTGTGCCCATTGTAATGTGCAGCGACACGTTACACCCTCATTCCGACACTTCACTGCAAGATTTATGCCAGCTTTCAGAAGCAGAAATATCGGCTTAAACATAGGTGATGAGGGCTATTTGAAACAATTTATAAAAACTGCCAGGGCGTTATTTAAAAGACTGGTGTTAAATAACCAATCTGTAGTAAAGCTACTACTACATTGTAGTTTTATGTACTGTAAATATTAAAAATAATTAATAAAACAAGCAAGGGACTTCCTATTACGGTAGGCATTTATTGTGTCATTTATCATTTGTCATGAGAAATTACTTATATGAATTTTGATTAATGTTTTTCACAATAAATTCCAATTAATGAAGTTTAAAGCCTTCCAAAACTGTCCATATATTTATAATTTACTATTTGCTATTAAATCTGTTTGGTTTTGTGAATTAATTCAGTCCCCATATGTAGTTTGTCCTCTGCTGCCTCCTGCAGGTTACAAACTGTAACTGCAACTAAAGTGAGTAAAAGAAGTAAAATATGTTCCCAGTTCTAATAATGATCTGGATTTACAGACGCAAACAAAAAAATAAAAAATGAACAAAAACAAAGGAGACTAAACCAACTGTAAAATCTTAAAGTTTTAGGTATGAAATGAGATTATTCAAAATAAATATCACATCAGTACTGCCATTGACAACATTCACATGCACTCTGTTTTTAGAACAAATATATACATAACTGAATCATCCAGATCTTAAAATATACATGCAGAAATACAATATATTTTTAAGAGACACATGTACCACTTTTAAATGCCAACAGAGGTGAACATATCGCTTGAATATTTTTTGTCGTATTGCAAAAATAACACAAATGTACGACGGTGCATTGGGGCCACTGTTGATAGAAAAAAATGGAGGAATAAATGTCTGCCAAAAACTTTTGAGTTCAATCTCAAAAATATTCTAGAAAAAATAAGGAAATTTCTGTAATTTTCTAAAAAACAAAAAAAAAACAAAAGTAAGATAAAAAAAAGAAAACATGGACATTTCTGAGTTTCAAAGGTTGAAAATTTGTGAGAAAAAAACCTCAGAAATCTTTAGATTAATCCCAGAAAACAAGAAAGCTTCTGAGTTTGAAAAGTCAAAAACTTGCTAGAAAAACATCAGATAAGTCTCTGAAATTTTTCAGGACAAACATGGAAATTTCTGAGTTTCAAAAGTCAAAAACGTTCGACTTTTGAAACTCAACATTTGCTCTCAGAAATTTTCCTTTTTTTTATTTTTGAGATTCATTTGAGTTTTTGTGCTGGCATTTTACTCTTTCTAATAGAATTTGTATATTCAATGACCCCAATATGCCGTTGTATAAATGGCAATATTTTCTCTGTATGATTAAGTTTTAAATTTTCAAGAGACTCCAGTCCACTTATGTCTCCTTCTTCTAAAAACCTTCTGGAGTCATTTTCCCCTCATGTCTGATTCCCTCAGCTAATAAAATCGCTGGGACTGTTGTAAATATTTCTAACTGTACGATGTCTAACAACATTCAAGCATCACTGACTCCAGCAAAGAAATAAACTAATAAAAACATGGATGCTGAAAATATAACTGCATGCTCATTACTGTGAACCAACCAGGCATGCGTGACTTTTGAGGCCATGAATACATGCAATGGCCACAAAGCAAAGATTACCTGATAGTAGGAGTGGCTTTGTGAGTACAGGGAGGAGAAAGGCGGGGCTGGAACCTCATTCAGCCTCTCGCCTTCTGGGTGAGGCCACGCCTCATCATCAAATGGAGCCTCAGGTGAGTCTACCTACGGCGTACAGACACAGCCCAACAGTTGGTCAAAGTTCGGGTAGTGTTACAAAAATCTGAAGAAATGAACCGCCGTTTAGCGCTGTCAGTCATGGTTCTGTCATCAGAACCTGCTATGAATGCTAAGGCTAGTTAGCATGGTCACCAGTGACTGATAAACCGTTTTCCTGTAACAGGATGTTGTTTCTCTGCCATTAATTTATTTAGCAACGCCTACATGAGGTTGATGGACAACTCTAGAACCCACCTCCATGCTCTGATTGAAGAAATGCCCCGCTCCCGACTAAAAACAACCAATCAGAGCCAAGAGGAGGGTCTTAGTACTGACTAAGTACTGACATTGTAAACATGATGACTATGTTTACAATGTCATCATTATTGACATTGTAAACATAGTCAACAATGATGATGGATTAACAGTTTTACTGTAACAGCAGGTTATTTCTCTGCTATTAGCATATTTAGCAGCATGTTCACGAGGATGACTGACAGCACTAAGGCCATCCTCCTGGCTGTGATTGGTTGTTTTGCTTGGGAGCAACAGTAGCTCGGGGAAGAGGTGGGAGAAATTGCTTTTTTAAAACTGATTTTCCATCTCATTCTGTAACGACATAGTAGCAGTTTTAACAAAAATGTAAAAAAAAAAAAATAATTTTAATAAAACTTACATACTGCAGCTTTAAAAACTGAGCTGCACTTACATTTAGGATAATTATATTATCACTAAACAAGTTAAAGTTGAAAATGTTGATGTTCTCGACCGAAAACATCTTAAAGTAGAAAATAAATTGGGATTTCTGTTAATGGTGTGAAAATTAACCATCTACATCTGACTGTACACTCAGCTGTAATTCAGTTTAATAATAATAATAATAATAATAATAATAATAATAATAATAAAAATAATAATTAACTGAAACATACTGGAAAATAAAGTTATGCTTTGGGATGTGAAGAGAAAACGTACAAAAGTAGATTTTGAAAAGTTGCTGTGCTCGAGATGAAGCGGAAAACTGTTTTCTGTTCTCACAAATGAAAAATGCAACATGGTTAGAAGTTATGGATGAACAGAAGCGAGTCAATTTGATAAAAATACAAAACTCTGTACAGGTATTTGGGGTCTGTGTGAATGAAATGAGCGATTTTACCTGCTGAGCATTACATCGAGTTTTAGATTTCTGCCATGAAATGAGCATCAGAGTCGCCCAAACTGGTAAAATAAATCTGACTCAAATTCAGGAGCCTGTGTTTGTTTTTTCTTTTTGTCATTAATCAACTAAGCATACCAGATTTCTACGTTTTTTTGGACACCACAGATTTTTCACGTGGCCCTACTTGCAGTTTTTGGAAACGGGGTTATGCGGAGCGTGACTGTGTGAGTGAATGTTTGGGAGAAGAGACAGAGAAAGGAACATTTACATGGCGAGGACAAGATGGCTGGTCCATCTGTCATACAAAAGGAAGCCAGATCCAGCACCTGTGGTCACACGCATTCAAATAAACACACACCATCTGGGAAGAAGTTCTCAAAATAAACCCAAAATCCCAGCAGCAAACACACACGCTGACCGCAGACGAAGGAGTTCTCCTCGCAGATTTTATCCAGACAGACAGGTGATAAGTCTGCAGAAAGCATTGATGATAATGGAGATAATGATTCTGTGATGTCATAAAGGTCAAGTTATCCTAAATGTCCCCAAAGTAAATAACTTTAATTTTTAAAACTAACAGTAAAACATATTTGTTGTGATTTTGGAGTAAGTGATATCTAGGCACAAGATGGAGCTGCACATCAACTTTTCCTGCAACAACAAATCTATTTGGCTTTGGCTAAAGTTGTCTACCTGGTTAACCTTTGAACTGCTGGTTCTGACATTTTATTACCACAAAGATGGAAACACGAAACACATTCAGCTCTGTTATGTACCTAAACAAATACAGACGTGTTTCTATCAAACATAGAGACAGATTTTATAGAATTAAACCACCACACATGCCAGAACATTAAAACAGAAGAGGGAGAACATCGTGATCTGATGAAAATGAAGCCAAAGACAAAGAAATTAAACATGTTAGTCGCACCAACTTGACAGGAAGTTATTATTTAACTTCACCAGTTGTTAAAACACCAGTTACTGTAGCAGTGGTGTTAAAATAAAATCTGAATAAATGCAAGTCAGAAAGAAAAAAATATGCGGTGTTAATTCTGATGCAGATGTGTTAAAATCAACCAAAATAAGGAGGATTTAAGAAGACAAAGACAATGAAACAAAGTATTTTATAACTGAAAAATGGGGCAGGAGTCTCGGCACAGATCTGCAGAAGTATTCTCCTGACAGAAAGACAAAGTTTGTGGCTGAAGGTGAATTCAGACAACCTTGGCTCCAGACTTTGTCCACTATGTTTGACGTATTTTGAAAGTCACGTCTTTAAAGATGCAGTGTGCAACTTTTGTAAAAAAAAATATGTCTTTTAAACCAGACTATCAGGTGTTCGTAATGATAATCTGCTATACTTGGTTCAATTGGGAACCAAAACTGAAACATTTGTTACATTTTCAGCTGCTGTGGTTCAAATTTACACTCATCTGTCTGATGAACTAAACTAATTGAAAAACCAGTTCCCCTCCTGGCCTGTGGGGGCACTGTACCAAGAACCACAGGAAACAACACAAAAACTTTTGAAACTTCCTTCTTCACAAAATGTAAACAAACATGGAGTGGAGTCAGATTTTAGCAAAAGACTACGAGCCGTTTCTCCTTGCATCGCTAGACTCTTCCCTTTGTTTTAGTAGTATTTACCCAGAATGCCCTGTGCTGTAGTCCACTTCCTGCTCCAGTTGACTGTTATAAATGCATTCGAACCGCACCAGGGTTCACGTCAACTAAACCAAAATCTAGGTTTTAGGTGGACCAGAGTTCGATTAAGCTTTCACACATTCGCGAACTAACTGGACTTTCTAAGCAAACGGACCAGAGTTCTGTTAAAGCGGACCAGACAGGGTTGGTGTGATCGCAGCCTGAGTGTCCACAGTGAGCAAAAAATAACATTCACGCAACTAATCTCTGACACCGACTGAACATAACTACTGAAGTTACACAGGGCGCAACATGGAGTTACCTGAGCAGGTGCGATGTGTGTATGAGTGACGTATCCGTGGACATGTTGGATCTGGGAAAGCTGCCGCTCCGCCACCTGCACCAGCTCCGCCCCACGCAGGTCACCGTGGCGACCGAGGGAGCCGTCCCTCCCCAGGGATCGGTCCCGTTCTCGCTCCATGCTCCCGATGCCGGCTCCATCTCGCCTCCAAGTCCCTCTGTCCCTGCCTAGCGTCCCTCCTTGTCTCCCCAGGGTTCCTCCACTTCTTCCAAGAGTCCCTCCGTCCCTCCCCAGAGTCCCTCCGTCCCTCCCCAGGGTCCCTCCGTCCCTCCCCAGGGTCCCTCCATCCCTCCCCAGGGTCCCTCCATCCGTTATCTCTCCGGCTATTCCCATTGGATGCTGATGGCAGGTGTGATGGTGGAGTCTTGGGGCACCTGGTGAAGCCCCTTCCTCTTCTTGATATCGATACTTCTACAGCGATGGAGGGGTTAAAAAGTGGGAAGGTAAAAAGAAAATGCAGGAAAGGGAAAGGCAAAACACGGTTCAGGGAATGAAACACAAAGGAAGAAAAATAGAAAATAGATGTTAATAATTAGAAGTAAATCATTTAGAGTGAAGATTTAGAAGAGTAAAAAAAGAATAGAGCGTCACCCTTAAAGGGGCAGTATTATGTATTTTCCAGACATATATTTCATTTTATACCACAATCAAGTAACTGCTTTACTTTCAGTGGTTGTCTATATCAAATATAACTTAAAAGCAATTTGACTTCCTAATTTAGCTCCTTGAAATTGGGTCTCAGCCTCTTTACAAACTCTGAGAAGTAGCTCCTATTATGAGCTCAGCAGTTCCACCAGGTGTTTGCTAATTGCTGCTGGCTAGTCTGAAGGAGCTGAGGACTAAAGGATTTCTCAAACAAGCATTAAAGAACCAAAGAAACACTCCAGATATGTTTTTGTTGAGGCAATAACATCATAACATGACAAAACCCGTTGATTTTACGTAGTACTGCTCCTTTAAAGAGACAAACAGAGCGCGAGTGTGTGCACACATGCATGTGTAATTAGATGTTAGATCGGACATTTTCTTAGTGTAAGCACAGGGGCCAATGCAGGTGTACACCCAGCATGACAGTAATTGTTTCCTGAGCTTCCCGTCCTGCACATGCGTGACCGTCCCGACTGACACGCACGGCTTGAAGCAGAAGTTTTCAGGCAACGTAAAAAAAATTAAATAATAAATAAAACACTGAGCCAGGACGGTGAAGAGGGGACTAGAGCGCCTCAGGGAGTAACAGTTTCCTTCTCTCTTCCTCATAACTGTACATCATCATCATCATGCCTCTTTCAGTTGCAACAGAGAGCCACACCGATCGCTCTCCTCTAACTCAGCTTTTACAAACACTCTGCAGCTCCTTTATGAAGTATTAGGCATTTTGTTTTCCTATAAAGGACAAAATACAGAGAGAAAAAGGAAAGCTGATGGGGGAGGGGTGTACGTTGTGATGCCAGATGTGAATATACATAACATTCATCCGGCTGAGCAGCAAGGAGGAAGACCCTCAGTACAAAAAATTACATCCGCGCAAACTCCTTTACTCACTGAGCTAATTTAGTGGTTCCATGGGTTTTAATCTTTTATTTTATGTTTTGCTTTTGGACTTAAAACAATCTGAGAAAACAGGATGTGCTGTGAAAAACAGATGGCTTTTTTAAGCTGCATGACAAACAAAACGTGGCTCACATCAAGATAACAGAGTAATTCCAGCAAAAGCTGCGCCTCCAATTAAAGACAATCTAGAAACAATCTCTTCCCTCCATTCGGTAAATGACAAGTTTATAAATTATATCCTGAAAGCGCAGCTTGATCCTCACCTGGGGTGAAGGTACAGTGAGAATCTACTGGAAAATGTGTGAAGCGCTCATTTAAAAGGCTTTGTGGTTCTTATGCAGAAAGACTGCTTAGCTGTTTAAACCAGAAGAAATAATGTTTTGCATGGTAATCCATGCCACTGAACGTCCTTAAGACATTTTATATTTACAAATATTAAAATGTCAACAACACAAATCCAAAGAAAAAGGGCATAGATGTTTTCAGAAAAAAGCTACCAAACAATTTAGCAGTTTTCTCATTAAAGATAACCTATTATGCTTCTTTGTACATGTTCAAATCAGTCTATGGCCTATGCAAAACATTTTAATTTAATGTTTTACACAAAATCATCCTTAGATGAGATTTCAGTGTGATCAGTTCTTTGTTTAAGGACCTCCTCTCACTTTAAATCCTCATAAACTGACTCAATCCCTAACTCAACATTGAAAATGTGTGCAAACAGACGTGCAATTTCACAACTGTACGTCATTGAAAAGCAGAAGTGGAGCCTCCTGCACAACCAACAAGAAAGCAGCAAGTGGTTTCTGGACAGTAAGTCAACGACAAAAGACTTTTCTATCAGCCATTGTGCAGCACATATAGCGGTAAAAAAAGCTGACCAAACATGCTGGAGCTCAGCTTGGGTTGCTAGGTAACAAGCGGAACTCTGCTGTGGTTGCTAGGTAACGAGCGGAACTCTGCTGTGGTTGCTAGGTAATGGGGAAGTGCCTGCTGATTTGTACAAAAGCTCATTTTCTCAACACAAAAAAACATTAACTTACTGCCAAAAAACTCTTTGTTGGGTTTTTTTAAGCATTTGGGTTGTTTTTAGAAGCAGTAGAAACCCAAACGGAAGAAGAAAAACATGATAACTGTGAATTTTGCTTAATACGTCCTCTTAAATATTAATTTAAATCAGTTTCATTTTGGCACACTTCACACTTGATTCATTTATCCCATTCATATTTTAGGGCTCTCATAGCCACATCTCTAAATGCTCACATAGGGATTTTCAGTGACACCAGTGAAGTCGTACTACTTTGTGAAGAATGCTGTTTAACAATTTAGCATCCTTTCAAGGTACATTTCTCTCTGGGGCATTCAAGGACATTCTGCTTCATGGTTTCTACTCATCCAACCCACATGCATTCATAATTCCTCTGACGCAGAACTGGGGTTACGCTCATATATGCCCTTGGTGAATCTGCAAGGACATTTGATCAATTTTTGATGGCATTGATAATTCGTACAAGGAGAGCAAGTCAAGGTAACTTTATTTAGATCAAACTATTCATACACAAAGAAACACAAAGAGCTTTGTAAAAAAGGGAAACTTCATGATTGAAATCTACAGAAATATTCACACCTAATATCATGTATTGATTTATAGGAATAAATTAGGTTTGATGATTTCTTATATTGTCATAATGTTTGTGTTGTAATTTCCTTTGTTTTGTATTTGATGTTTGTGTTTATTGACAAAATGTATGTAATTAAGTCATTTGACCTTGTTTTTAAAACCTTTGTTTTTAGTAAGACAAATTACTTATTGCCAACAGATGGAAAATAAGGATTTTGGTTAATTCTGGCTTATTTTAAATAGTGTATGTTGTTCCTGCCAAATGAATTAAAAATGTCACAATAGACCAATAGGAGAATTTTAAAGCCTATTTTTTACAAACAATGATTTTAAACTAACTTACAAGTGTCTTGTATAGGAAAGTTGCTAGTTTCCTGGATTGCTAGGAAGCTAGGACGGCTAGCTTCCTAGCCGTCCTAGCTAGGACGGCTAGCTAGGACGGCTAGCCGTCCTAGCTAGCCGTCCTTGCCGTCCTTGCTAGGACCGTCCTTGCTTGCTAGGACCGTCCTTGCTAGCTAGCCGTCCTTGCAAACTTGCTAGGAAAGTTTGCAAGTTTCCTAGCAAACTTTCCTAGCAAACTTTGCTAGGAAAGTTTGCTAGTTTCCTAGCAAACTTTCCAATAGTTTACTAGGAAAGTTTGCTTGCTAGTTAGCAAACCAGCTTAAGCCTCCATGTAATCATTCTTGAGAATACTGAATATAAACAGACCTCATAAATAAGGTATTTTTATTTTGAAATCCAGGTGATTAACGAGATGTCATAAAGTCAGAGCAGACGTTTCTGAGCCGACTTTGTTCAGGGTGTAACTGCGTCATGGCGAGTTCAGGGTACAGTAAGCGAGGATAAATTAACACTCCTATCAGACAAACAGAGCCTGTAGCTAAGATAAGAGACAGATTCACCTCCCCTGCAGAGAGCCAGACAGCCACACAGACAGTATTAATACCATGACCTTTTGACCTCTCTGTAGGTAGCCAACAGACAGCAAGAACACACAACACTGTGTGTGGATATGCATTTATTTATATTAAAAATGTGATTATACTGATAAAACATATCAAATAATAATGGTGTAATAAGATTAATCAAATAATTGCATGATAAATTAAATGAGGTTGATAATTTCCATCCAAATGCATTTTATTTATGGTTTCGGTTGTGTGGGTTTTTAATTTTTAATTATTTGTGGTTGTTGGTTTTTTTATTGTCCAGTTCCCATGTAGAGAGTTCTGTAAAAACCTAAACTTTATTACTGTTTTACAATAAAGCTTAGGAAATGCATTATTATGGCATTATAAATATATCACCTACAAATTGTCTCAACACAATATTTTTATTGCAGTAACTACTGGGACAATTTGTTGTCCAAAATACTTTTTTTTTCTTTTGCGACAAGTCTATTTGCAACTCTTCTTTTTTATAATTATTTATTTCTTTATTTCATGTTGAATTAGGTTTTGAGTGAAAAGGAGCAATTTGAAGAAAATAAAAACCTCTCAAAAGTTAGTTAACTACACCAATTAAGCATCAAACAATCATCCATCTTTAATCACAAACAGGAACTGTAAAATAAACATGTTTTAACCAAAAATTCATCAGACACAGACACACACCTGCAGTTTTTGTTAAAGTTTCATAAGTTTTTTATTGGAAGAAACTGATTTGGAAACATTTTCTTTAGCCAGATTTTGTTATTTTTTGCTACTTATGTGAATTATTGTCATTTTTGTCCTTAAAATACCACAATTTTCACTTAACTTTACATTTTGTTCTGTTTGATTATGTAATTTGTAAGTATTTTAAGTATTAAGTGGTAATTTGATAAGATACTCAGTACTAGAGTAGACTTTTTTATTGTTGAGTAATTTCTTGGATGGCTACTTTTTACTTTTACTTGAGTAAAAATATGTTGAAGTACTGAAGTACTCTGACTTTAGTACAATTTTTGGGTATGCTGTTATTTCTCAGGTAATATAATGTGAATTTTATAAAATCCAATAGAAATTATTTTCTAATAATAATAATAATAATACAAATATCATAATAATTGAGCCAAATGGAAGAAAATGAATGAAAATATGAAAAAAAGAGAGATCATAGAGCTAACTATCCTCTTGGTCAGAACAAGGTCTATTTTTGAAATTGTGTTTTGGTTTTTCAGGCAGGCAGTGGGCGGCTGCTTTACACGGGGGAGCGCATAACACTACATCCACTTCCTATGAATTCAAACAGACATGCCCCAAACCCACTTCCACTGCTCCACACTTTAACCTCATTTAGGCCAGCATCGACCAAACGAGCCGATCTTACCCTTCTCATGACATTCAGCCCGGTTTATTTTCTCTCCCCCTCTCGCCATGACGTTTTTTGTTCGCTGTCATGTCGGTAATTAGTCAAAAGCGCCGGGAAAAATAATGTGGCGGGAAGCATTTGAGCGGCGGGGCGCTAGGACCATGAGGAAACCCTGGCTGGAACGTTGTCACAACGCTGCACGCGCTTGCCCTCTGCACTTAGCCACACAAACACACGCGTACTTAACCGTAATTTCAATCATTTCTCTTTTTATTTAGACGGTTAAACAAATACAAAATGAATGAATATATAAATAAAATAAAAGTTTAAAATGTCTCTTTTTGTTTTTGTGTGTTGGCTATCCAATTATGAGCCTTCCTAATCAGAACTAAGCCTGCAGATTGCCCGCTGACCACAACCACACACGCATTCACGCACGCACGCACACACACTCTGGCACTAACATACATACATTTAGAGATGCAGGAAGATGTGAAGTGTGTGTACGCGCTTGCTGTCATGTGTTAGTGTGTCAGCCAGTCCTGCATAGCCAGAGAAACGTGACTAGATTGGGAGCAGATTCAGCATCCTGGTACATGTGTGTGTGTGTGTGGGGGTGTGTGTGGGGGTGTGTGTGTGTGTGTGTGTGTGTGTGTGTGTGACAGAGTAAAGCCAGGCGTTAGTCACGCTTGGTGAGATATGAAAGAGCAGGGGATCCTCTGCCGTAAGGAACTTCTCTCTCTCACACACGTCTGCATCTTTCTCTCTTTCCCTGCATCATTCCATTCTCTCCATCCCTCACATCGCTATCTTTAATGCGTTGTAGGTCTGCATGCAGCAAAAAAAGCACCTATTGGTGGTACATAGCAGCTAAAATCTTTTAACAGTGTCAGAAATATGATTACGTTTCCAAATATATCTGTTAAGGAATTTTAAAAGCTTTTCCTTAAAATTGTGGCACTGCTATGACATAAATGTTATAACTGAGATAAAATCTGTTGTTTTTATTTAATAAAACAAATATTTTCCCACAGAAGATTTAGGTTTTTGGCGAATTTAAGCAGGAATGAAATAAAATCTGGATTTAAAGGAAGATTTTTCCTGCTTGACTTCAAGAGGGGTAGCAGTCCGTGAAGCGTCTTGCGGACAAACACGCAGACCTTTACAGAAATAGAAGAACAGATTCATCTATTTTGAATGTGTTCAAATGTCTGACCTAGTTAAGGTGGGCTTGATTTATCTTCTGAGGCACTTAAACACACTCAGAAATGGACACATCGCAGGCGAGGTAAAAATAAAAGCAGCTCATTCTCATGCATTTAAAATTTATTTGCAACATGCTTTATGTTTGATCGTTTATCGCCCGACTCAGTGTGATCTTAGTCGCATTAAAATTGATTCATATTATCTTTTCCTTATGGGAGTCTAGAGATAAACAATCTGCAGATTTAACAGAGAGGAACCAAATTTTACCTAAATTAAGCATGCAAACTCGCAAAAATATCACATTATCTGTTAAGTGTATCCTAACTGAAAATGCTGTTTCATAAAAAAAATGCTTTAATTACAATCTGAGGGCTAAATTGGTATTTAGTTCTGTAACCTAGTGTTAGATTATCTATCTAAATCTTATTTAGTATTATCTCTCACATCTCTTTAGTTATGTGATGTCTTTTTTGTGAAAAACAACAAAAAACCTATACCTAAATATAATTTGTTACGTTGCTATGGCAACGGGGCTGAGGCTCAAAAAGCTGATAGATATTGACCAACAATATGAACCATATAACTCTTTCCCAATTAGTTTTGATTTATTTAATTAATTAATTAATTTATTTATTTAAATAATTGATCATTCCAAAAACAAACAAATAAAAAAAAAGGATTTATCTGGTTGAACAGAGAAACTAAATCTGCTTTTGATCTTGTCTTAAAGCTGCAACATGTAATATTTATAAAAGTATTTTTTCATATATTTGTTGAATATGTCACTATGTCATGACAGTATGGTATGAGACAGATAATCTGTGGGAAAAAAACAAAACAAGCTCCTCTGCCTTTTCCCAGCGCTAACTAAAAACAACCAATCAGAGCCAGAAGGCGGGTCTTAGCGCTGTCAATCACTCTCCATGTGGCATTGCACATCTCCATAGTTAGCATGGCCACCAATGACGGTGGATAAACGGTGTCCTAGAACAGTAAGTTTATTTCTTTGCCATTAGCACATTTATCAGCAAGTACAATAGGATGATTGACAGTGCTAAGTCCCTCCTCCTGGCTCTGATTGGTTGTTCTTGGTCGGGTCTTTTCATATATTACGTCTCATAAACTGTCACAAAATGGTGACAGCTTTAACAAATATGTAAAAAAAACAAAAAGAGATTTTACTGCAGCTTTCATGTTAAATTTTAACAACTTTGAAATGTTTTTTTTTTATCTAGAAAAGTGTTAGAGTTTAAGCAATAGCTGACAAAGAGACTCAACAAAGAAGATAATTACAAATAAAAATCATTGCACACACCACAATCCCAATTTGTCACTGGAATACAGCGAGTACAATAGGGTGATTGGCAGCACTAAGACCCTCCTCCTGGCTCTGATTGGTTGATTTTGGGCGGGAGCCACCTTTCCTTATAGTTTCTGCTCATAACCTGTCATGTCATGGTGACAGTTTGAGCAAATGTGTGAAAAAAAGAAATTATACTTTAGCTTTTGTGTTTATTTTTAAAAAACGTTAGCATTTTAATTAGCAAAGCAGCCTTTTCAACACTTAGCATCTGATCAATAAACCAAAAAAAGGTAACATAATTTCAAACAAAATCATTGCAGACTCCACAATCCCAATTTATCTTCGTCTCTGTAAATCCTGCCTAGCTTTGCTTGTAGAGGACAAAACTCCGGCTCTTTCAGCTGAGCGCGCTTCTGTTGACTCGTTCTTTCCTCTCTGACTGCAGTGTAGCTGTTGTCTCTCGGCCAGCCTCTATCTAACAGGCTGTCACGCTGAGATGATCTAATAGGACAGAAGTAGAGTCCATACATATCATTATAGCCTCAGTGCTGCACTGTAGCCATGAATGTATGCACTCATTTACAAGCAGAGTCCTGCGGTTTTATCATAACAGAATATTGCACACTTACTTGTGGGAACTAAATATTCTCCTTGCAGCCCAAAGCGCTCAACACTCAAAGAGCGGGGAGAGGAAGTGAACTGTTTGTGTCTCCCACACTTTAGCTCAACCAGGTGTGGATTTCTTAGTGCTCTTTATGAATGTACTATTTAAAAATGCACCAATACGTCAAAGAAATCGCTGCTTAAACTGTTTGGATGGAAGTTTAATATTTGATGCGCAGGTTTTCCGCTCAGTGGTTTCAGAGTACTTTGCGAGATGATTTAGGTTGTACTGATTCGATAATGTTACATAATCAGCATGCGTGTAAGAAATTCAATAGAATAAGAAGTTTAACAGTTTCTTAATGAAATGTCGATTCAGAATGAAAACTTGTGCTTTGGAAATATTCAACACAGCAAATGTCTCCACTACCTTGAAATATTCATTAGTTTCAGAGATGCTGTGTATAACTTTTATTAAAAATTTAACTATGTTGTGAGAGGTAAAATGTGAAAAATTTAGGCTTCTCCACCTCAAAAAAATTCACCAATCCTGGATAAAACCAACCAATCAGAGCCAGGAGGAGGGTCTTAGCGCTGTCAATCAATCTCCTGTACAATGTGCTAAAAGCGGGAAAACAACAGGAAACAGACATCTGAGGCTATGCTAACTAGCATTAGCATTCGTCGCAGTCTAAGTTGTGGTGAACCAGCGGCAGCTAAGTAGAGAGTAAGCAGAATGGGATGAGCATGAGAATGATTGACAACGCTAAGGCCCTCCTCCTCGCTCTGATTGGTTGTTTCTGACTGAATGGTGCATTTCTGCAGTTCTGGTCACAGATTATTTCACAGATTATCTGTCTTACATGATACCTGTCATAAGATAAGTAAGTATACAAGTTGTATAATGCAGCTTTAATTTACAACATATGATGTCTTTTTTTATTTTAGGAAACGTTACAGGTCTCCTGTGTGTTGTGACTCCTCCAAATCTTCTCAACCTTTTGTCAGAATTTAATCAGAAATGGTTTGCTAACATCAACACAATCCTAAACAACACAATTATTACTTCCCAACATCCATTCAGTCATACTGGTTCCAAACAGGAACTTTAAATAGCTTGTGACCTTTTGACCTGCGATCTTACAGTGAGAAGTTGCAGTACTTTCATTTAACCAGAAGTGGGCAGAGTACCTCAAAATTGTACTCAAGTGAAAGTAACACTATTTCAACATATTTTTATTCAAGTTAAAACTCCAAGAAATTACTCAAGTAGCAGTAATACGTATTTGGTAAAAAGTTTATTTCAGTACTCTGTAACTGATCAAATTATCAATCAATAAATGTTTAAAAATTACAACATCAGACGGACCAACATGTAAAGTTAAGTGGAAATTTTGGTATTTTAAGGTCAAAAATTACAATAATTCATAAGTAACAAAAAAAAACAAAATCAGGAAAAATGTATTTTTTTTTTCTAAATCAGTTTCTTTCAATAAGAAATTTTAACCAAAACTGCAGGTGTGTGTCTGTGTCTGGTGAATTTTTGTAAACATGTTTACTCCTAAAAGTTTTTTCTTTTTCACAAAAGTAACTTAAGTAAACGTAGTTGAGTAAACATATCTAGTTACTACGCAACTCTGACTTTCACAACATGAAAGAAACTTTCTTTTTGAAACAAAATTCAACAGAATCCTGTAAAATATCAAACTAACTAACCCTGCTTTTATTTTCCTGCTTTTGCCATCTCAACCAAACCTTTTCTCACATTGTGCTGCAGGAAACAAACTCTCAGACCAGGTATCCCCCCCCCTCTCCTCCTCTCCCCAACTCCACTTACCTTGCATCCAAACATCAGAGATATGGTGTTGTTGGTGCATGCTACTTTGCAGTGGCACAACATGTGGCTAATGTTAGCTAGCTGGTCCCACGCTGGGGGGGCATCCTAGCCTTCATGCACACTTTTCCTCACTCACACACCTCCACGCGCTTGCTCACGCTTACACACACACACACACACACACACACACACACACACATGCACATGCATGTGTTGTATCAACCGCGCTCCATCCTGTCCCGCCGTCCCCTGCTCTTCTACCAGCGCCCCCTTCGCCAAATCCCACCGCCACCCTCAGCTGTGGCAGGCCAGCGTCCTCTCCCTCACACTCTTCATTGCTCTCATCAGCATCATCTTCATCAGTGGGATCCTCATAGCTGGTCAGGACGCGAGGAGCAACATGGTCCCTGTCTGCCTGGGCTTCAGCATGTGTAGATGTGTGTGTCGAAGTGGGTTAGCACGTGTGTTTTCAATGGGAGTGTGTCGACCTGGCTGTATGTGTGTGTGCAGTAAAAAGATCAAATAAAATTTAAAAAATGTGTGTCAGAATGTATGTGTCCTCCTCAGTAGCAGCGGCAGTCCCGGTTCTGTGTCTCCTCTGTTTCTGTCTGTATGACTGTTTGCTTCTCCCTCTCTTTCGCTGTCCTTCTCCCTCTCTTTCTCTCCCTCTCTTTCTCTCCCGGTTCGCTCCACTGACTCCCTTAGCCCGCCTCCCAACACAAAAATCAATGAGAAATAGAAACAAAGACACAGAAAGAGAAATTGACCCTTTGCAACTACATCACTTAATCCATGACGGACGTCGGAAATGAGGGACGAAGTATTGAACAGAGCAGCTGAAATTGTTTTCCAAAGTTGTTTTTTTCAGTTTATTCAAGGTTTCTACTTGTTCCAGTCGAGCTAATTTGTCTGTGAACGTAACACACCTGGTTGGGGCTTATAGATGGACAAAAGTTGGAAACAGCTAGCTTAGAAACCGACCCGTACCTCCTCCCTCCTGATGTGTTGATCAAATTACCGACTTTGCCTGAATAAATAATAGTGACATTATTTATGTCACTATGTCATAAACAGCGTTTCCCCTTTACATCGGAGCTGCATTAAAAACGTACAAAACATGAGATGCTAACGAGTTTTTTTTATGCGGCATTGCCTCCATGGTTACCACTGGTTAGACGTGTACTTTCTCCACAATGTGATATTTGATTTCTAATTACAATTACTTATAAAGTATAAGAACGTTAATCTCCTTGCCTTGTAAAAAGTGTTAGCTGTAGATCGGCCATTACAGCGAGGGCTGACAGTCATTATGATTAACGGCTGTTCTCCATCGCCGCCGAATCTTTCCTCATTAAGTTATACAATAAACTGACTGACAATTTTAAAGTGAAATCAACTGAATAGATGCAGTATTAGGTTACAGATGTCTGTTTTTAGATTAGCTTTAAAGGAGCGAATCTCTGTTGATATTCTGCTAATGTTGAACAAACATAATTTTGCAGTTGTGGTGTTTCCATTAAATACAGTAATTTATTTGGATCAATGTAGGTTTGTGTAGTAAAAACTTGAGACAAGATTTTCTTACAATTGGGACATTATAATAGCAGAAAATGTAGGGAATTAACTTCAAATTTTATTATAATTATTTTAACACTTTGCACTAAAGCTAACATTCACAGTTTTCCTTTTCTCTGTTGTTGGGGCTACAACCAATCAGCACTAAAGAAAATAAATGGGGTTCCTTGATTGGCTGCTTTGCAAACAGCAACTAATATTGTATTAATCACCATCGTGTCTCAATATTTCAGCTTCCCAAGCTGTGTTTTTAAAAAAAAATATTTTAGATGTAAGTAGTAGGACACAAACAGGCGCTATTTCAGCAATAATGTGGAGTTGTGGTCCACAGAAAAATCTATGAATACCGAATCTATACCAACAAAATCGCCTCCCTCATTATTGTCTGAACATCCATGGTTACTTTAGTCTTAATGCCAATCTAAGCAATCTGGCACCTTAGTGCTGTTATATCACAGCCGTTCGCACAGTGTGTAATGTTATTGGTCAGTTTACTTTTAGTTATTTGGCGTTTTTTCTGTAAGCTGAAAATGAATGAGTGGAGTTTGATCCCTCCTACTTCTAAGAGTGGTTGTTTGGATCCCATCTGAGCTTTTTATCTGATGGGTTAGCCCAGGGGTGGGCAACTCCAGGCCTGGAGGGCCGTTCTCCTGCAACTTTTAGATGTATCTCTACTTCAACACACCTGAGTCAAATAATGAGGTCGTTAGCAGGACTCTGGAGAACTTGACTGCACTGAGGAGGTGATTCAGCTGTTGGATTCAAGTGTGTTGGACCAGGGAGACATCTAAGAGTTGCACGACACCGGCCCTCCAGGACCAGGATTGCCCCCCCCTGTGTTAACCAGTTGGCCGACCGTGACATCTGCTGCACTTTTCCTGAGCGTTGGACTAAGATTGCGGGTTAAACCATTAAATCAAGTCAAAACCTTTGCCAAAAGAGAAGAAATTAAGCAAATATTGTTGCTTCACCTTCTCCTCTGGAAGTCCCACCTGAACCTGGGAATCTCTAGGTGGGACTAGAACATTTTCATCAAAATTAAGGAATTGTTGTCATAAAATAAGCTGCTATATCTTGTAAGTTTGTCTTATTTCAAGTGTACTAAAATATTTAGAAACCTGAGACTGAAATTACTTGGTAAGATTTTGTGTTTTTGGAGTGTTTTTCCTTGAAACATTTTACTTGAGGTATAAATAGTGCAAAGTGTTCAATCACCACTTTCACCTTGACTCCCTTTTTGAAAAAGGCAATTTGGAGCAAAACGGCAGCAAAAATAGAATAAAATGGAAAAACACAGAGCTGCCATTCTGATGCTTCAGCTGGTTAAAAACACTCCACAGCTTGTTCTGATATTCTCAGAAAGGACCTGCAGCTGGAGTAAATTTTTATTTAAGAAAACAAAACTGATTCTGAACTGGAGAATTATGAAGCTTTAGCTGCAGAATCAAAAGGTCTGAACCTTAGTTTTATGAAAGGAACCTTGTTTTAAAATTTAATTCATTAACTGTAAGAGGTCAACTGCCAGCTGTACAGTGAGACATTGAGGATGGGAAATTGCATGTACATTATTTAATTGCTGCAGTCTATTTTTAGAACATTTCCAGCAGAGTTTCATTAACAGCTAAGCAACTTTTTTTTCCTCGATGACCCTGCAGGTTTCTACTCAACACCTTGGTGTTTGCACATCTGCTATCTCAGCACATAAACCATATTAAACTAGTAAAATGTGCAAACTCTACAGTCTGTCATGTTCACCTCCTTATAGCTACTACAATAATAAATGTTTTAAGACATAATATTACATTGAAAAGTTGTCATCTTCAGTAAATAAAACTTGCAAAAAACATTAAAGCTTCAGTTCCAGCTCAGTAAGAAACAGTTACAGTTAATTACTTTTACTTGAATAAAGTACTTCTACTTGGAAAAATTTACTTTTATGAGTATTTTTACTACGCTGTACTTTTTATATTTACTTGAGTCATTTTATTATGAAGTATTTCTACTTTTACTTGAGTGAAATTTCTGTATTTTCTTCTCACTGAGTGAAAAACAAACATGTTTTAACCAAAACTTCACCAGACTCAGACAAACACCTGCAGTTTTTGATAAAGTTTTATAAGTTTTTTATTGAAAGAAACTGATTTGGAAACATTTTATTTTGCTTGATTTAGTTTGTTTGTTTTTTTGCTACTTATGTGAATTATTGTTGTTTTGGTCGTTAAAATACCAACATTTTCACTCAACTTTATATATTTGTCCATCTTTTGATGAAGTCATTTTTAAGTAAAATTAAATATATTGATAATTTGATCAGTTACTCGGTACTTGAGTAGATCGTAATCAATCAATATATATACTTTTAAAAACTGTTTACTTGTGTTTATGATAGTACATTTAGTCAGTGTGAATATGATTGTATTTTTGTTATTTTCTCTCTGTTTATGATATTTTGTTGTATGATGTTTATATGTTTCCTGAGCAGATCGTCGTTGAAAATTGGGATTTGTTCTCAATCAAATCATCTCGTTAAAGGATAATAACAAAAGAAACACATATAAAGATTTTTGGCTCTAGAATGAGGTGAGTTTTTGTTTTTCGTATCAAATTTGATTGATTTCACAAAACTTCAATGGAAACAGTTTTTTCCCGCATGAGTCACATGATCAACAGCCAGATGTTACTTCTGTCAGAAACCATGAAGAAGAAGACAACAGGAAGTGGTTGGAGTTTCTTTGCATGGCTGATTTTTCAATTATTTATCGCTGGACAAATTATTCTTGTGAAACTTTAATTGCTTCTCTTATTTAATGCAAACACCACAACAACAAAAGTGACTTTTTTACTCAGATTTGTAAAATGAAATGCAGTTTGTGATTCACAATGAAAATATTTTGGTTACTTTCCCTGCAGAAACAGTTTCACACTGTTAGATATTCTTTTAAATAAATGTTTTAGGTTTAATTCACTGTCTCAGTAAACATAATATGAACATCAACTTGCATGAAGAGTTTTTTCAAACTTCCAGCCCCAGAGGAAGAATTTTGACTCTGCTTTAGCCTCTATAATCAGGCAATAATTTATCGTGGCTCGCCATCCTCTCAGCTGGAAACAAGTTTGACCCAGCTGGTCCTTGCCTTGAGTTTTTTTCTTTTTTATGTCTGCTGCCCTCTTTTTTGCCAAGAGTAATCATTAATCTAAACTGCTGAGAACTCAGCCGTTTGGAGAACATTATAGTACTTTCTGGCCAGTCTTTTTATGTGCTAGTATTAAAACTAATAATGAACTATCAAGTTTAGAGACAGTTTAACTCATTGTATGTCCAGACCAGCACCAGGGTGTAAAGATCTCGTCCCAATCTCCCTACTGGAGGGCAAAAAGCTGCTAGCTGACAATGATTAGCATTGGTTGTAGCTGTCACGTTGTCAATATAACACGATAAATCTTAAATATATGCCAGATATATTAAAGGAAAAGGGATGCAGTGCTAACAACTACGTAACAAGGTCAGGAAAAAGTTTTAATTAAGAAAAAAATAGCGAGAGAGAGGGAAGTAGTTCAGTTATGCTAGCTTGACTATGACAACCTTAACATGTAGATGTGCTGCAGAATTCAGTGTTTCGGTTCAGTTAAAAAACAAAAAAAGAAGCGATCCAAAGACCAAATCTAGTAGAGCACACTGTAAAAACACATTATACACATTACATAAGGTGCTAAAACTGTGTTTTATGAGTTAACATGCCATCTTTCTAATATTATGTCAAGTGCATGTAACTATTTTTGTAATAAATAGTTTTTTTTATGATGTGGATTCCAGGTAGTCATCGTTTCTGCAATGGTCAATGAGGATCCAAATAAATAACAATAAACAAAGGTTTCTAGTTTTTGTATGCAGCTGATTTAATCTAACAAATTACTTTCTGGATTTATATGGAAACTATTAAGACACCAAAACAGAACAAAGAAGGCAATAAACAAATGGCTGACTAGTAAATCAAATATAAGTAGCAATATTTTGGTAATTTCCTTTTAGTTAAATGAAACCAGATTGTTTAACATTTTTGATTTCAGTGAGAAATGAGTAAAAAAAAGACGAAAGAAAGAAGGGCAGTGGAAGTCAAACAACTCAAGCTCAGATGAGGCTCTTGATGCTGACGGCTGGGCCATCTGGGCTACAACACACACACACACACACACACACACACACACACACACACACACACACACACGCACACACCTACGCACACACGCACACACACACACACACACACAGTGGTGTCTCTGCGGCTGCCTTTGGCTTCTCACCTTCAGTTGAAAACAAACAACTCAGCGTGACGGTAAATAAGATGGAAAGTGGAAGAATGCAGAGCAGGAAGAGAACAAAGCGTCACTTGGGGTCACCGAAGAAAACAACGGAAAAAAAAAGAAAAACGGAAAAAGATTCTGATGAAAAATCTACTTTATAAACTATAGCAGAGCTGGGCAGTAACTAGTTACATTTACCTGAGTAACTTTAGAAAAAATTACTTTAAGGAGTATTTTTACTCTTACTTGTCCGAGTAAAATGGAGATTTTGGTATTTTTGGATCAAAATGACAATAATTTATATAACTAAAAAAAAACAAAAGTTTTAAAAATCAGTTTCTTTCAATAACAAACTTATAAACTTTATCAAAAACTTTAGGTGTGTGTCTGTGTCTGTGTCTGGTGAATATTTGGTTAAAACATGTTTGTTTTTCATTCAGCGGGTAGAAAATCCAGAAATTTCACTCAAGTAAGAGAAGAAATACTTCATGATAAAATTACTCAAGTAGAAATAAAAAGTAGAACCTAGTAAAAATACTCCAAAATGTAGATTTTGTTTCAAAAACATTACTCAATAAATGTAACTGAGCAAATGTAAGAAGTTATTGTCCAGCTCCGACTAAAAATACACAGTAAAAATTTGCACAGAAAAAGCCAAAAGCAAAAAAAAAAAAAAAACTTTCATTTTTAAGACTGGCTTTAATACCAACATCTCTGCAGGTGCTGGAAGAATAAAAACTAAAAACATGCAGGAGACAAATGAAAGAAAGGTGTCAGGATGAGGCTGGAAGCCACCTAATGATGCACTACATGTAAACATTAGTAGGTCAGCCAGCACAGAAATAACTACACTGCTAGCCTCTTACGCTCTCTCCCAGCCAATCAAAGCGTTCTCCACGTTGAGCAATTCCTAACAACTGCAGGCAGCAACATTTAAAAAACGGCTGAATTTGTTTAAGCAGCTGTGAATTCAGGTTACCGATAACTGAGTCCATCATCGTCTCGGTTCTGAAACATCCCAGCAAAAATCAACTGAGCAGAAGGGAAATATTAACGGGAGGTTATTTTTAGAGCCTTTAGTAATTATAAATACTAACAGACGTTTCAGCTGCTGATGAAGCTGAATTGTAGAAGGTTTTGCATTAGGAAGCATTTTATGGCTGAGTTGGGGTCATAAATAGTACATCCATTCATACAGTGCCACTATGTGGTAAAACATGAACACAGCAATATCTGAAGTTATTAAACAATTTAATGACCTGAACCTCATTAAGCTTTAAAGACCTAACAAACTGAACAAATAGTGTAAAAAAAAAAATCAGCTCCAAACTGACCCAACTAAAGCTAATTTTGTTAGCTTGTTGTTAACAAACACTAGAAAAGATGTTTTTACGTTTGTCAAATTACATTTCCAAACATTTACTATAAATACTTATTAAAGTAATGGAAGAAATTAGGGAAAACGTAAAAAAAGTACTCTGATTTATTTTTCAAAAGGCTTTTCAAAACTAAGAAAACAAACACAATGAAACCTGATGGAAGAGAAGTATGCAGCCAAATAATATTTGATAATCCAACAAAATACAACTTTAATATTTATTTTATGTTGGCAACAGAACAGATCTTCACTATGACATACGGAAGAATATTAGGGCAAAAACAAAATCAGAATTTTTCCTCAGAATTCTGACTTTTGATCTCAGAAGGTTAAAATCAGAAATCTGAGATCAAAGTGAGAAATCTGTAGAAACAAAAGTCTGAATTCTTAGAAAAAAAGTCAGAATTCTGAAAAAAAAGTCAGAATTTTGAGGGAAAGAAAGTCAAATTCTGAGTTTAAAATCAAAATTCTAAAAAAAAAAAAAAAAAGTTGATATTGTGATTTCTTTCCCCAGAGGTCCTAATCCTCTTATATAAAGTTGACTAAGCTATCATTGTTATTTTTTTTGCATTATCGTTGTTATATTAACTATTTTGTAAAAATTAGATGAATATGTAACTTTGTCTTATTTGTCACGTGAAGCTGATTTAGTGAAACCACACTGAAAAAAATGGTGATCCAACTTAAAAATAAATTTATTAATTTCATTAATGAGTGACTAAATTACATTTATCCAAGCAAATGTTAATGTTTAATGAAGTTTGACAAACTTAATTCGATTACATCCAACAAATTATCGTAACTTTTTAAATTTGGAGCTCCATTTTCTTCTTCTTTTTTTTAGTGCGGAACAACAAACGAAACAGATTTTGATTCAACACCTGCTGAGCGACAGCAAAAATGTTAGCTTCTGGTGCACAATAATTAACCAGACAAACAGTGAAATATGGGAACTAATTGTTTCATGTTGGGTGTGTTTGCCTGGGGGATGATTCGACGTTGCACCAGGACAGAAAAACAGAAGATCTGGGAGAGCCGACTGTCCTGGAGCTGCAGAGTCGCCTGACTTTGGTCGGATTAATCATTTACGGGAAAACTCTTTGGAACGCTGACACAAAATCATGCGAGGATAAGATCGGATGAGCGATCTGGTTTGGCAGAACATCATGGAGTCCAAGACTCAGCGGGATAAATAAATCAGTCCTGTAACCACAGTCTGCCGTCTAAAAACGGAGCTGGAAAATAATTGGTTTTCAGATGAATTGTTTGTATATTTTATATCTCCTCTTGTAGTGAATGTCTGCAGATAGCAAAGATTAGTCATCCACCTAATGGGATTTGCTGCTCAGGGTCGACTGTAGAAATTATTGTAGTTTCCTTCCTACTACAGATAAGCAGAGCTCGGTAGTAACTAGTTACTTTTACTCAATTACAATTACTTGAGTAATTTAATTATGAAGTATTTCTGCTCTTACTTGAGTAAAATTTCTGTATTTTCTTCCCACTTAATGAAAATGTTTTAACCAAAAATTCACCAGACACAGACAAACACCTGCAGTTTCTGTTAAAGTTTCATTATTTTTTTATTGAACGAAACTGATTTGTAAACAAATTATTTTGCCTAATTTTGTTATTTTTTGTTATTTATATGAATTATTGTCATTTAAATACCAAAATGTCAACTTAACTTTCTATTTATATAATATTGGATTGTATATCTGCATAGTGCTGCATTAAACAGACTTTGTCTGAAGCATGTGGTTTCTCTGAAACAGTTAGCAAGGTGCTAAGCTTAGTGAATCCACAACTTCTGCACCGACTAATGCGCTTCAGTTACTCAGCTGTTCTTGAACGTCAGCCAGAATTGCTGCTGCACACAACGTCTGACACAGTTCCTAAAAACATAGATAAGCTTCTGTATTTTGATGCCCCAAAAGGTGCAATTTTGATTAAGGAAATAAGTAGTAAATGTCTGCTGACTTAATCTGAATCTGACTGAGTCAAGTGCCTTTATATGCACTGTAAAAACAGAAACATTTTGTCTAGATTCTACAATATATATTGAAATTAGGCCCGTCACTATAACAAATTTTGCTGGACGATAAATTGTCCCAGAAGTTATTGCGATAAATATTGTTGACAACTTTCAAGTAATTCTCAAAGAACAATAAACTTTAAATTATAATGAACATTTAAACACTGAACGGAAAAACATTTTAAATATCCAAAATAAATAAACAAAACATCATAAACAATAAATAAAAAGAGTTGTGAAGTCTCTTTCTACCAGTTTTGAAACCAAAGCACCAGATTTAAGATCAATTTTGGTAGAAAGAGACGAGAAAAACGATAAATCATGCAAATGGAATGATTGAGATTGTTTAATTTATCATGTGATTAATTGGTTTGTATATTGTGACTTTACAAGTAACTTTTCAGCAAGACATAGTTTTTTTTAAGTAAATAATTCCTTAATATTGACGAGAAAGTTGAACTTTCATTGGCAGATTATTTCACCTATTTCACTAGGGAAAGGCCCTGTGCCGTTACCTAGCAACACCAGCCAAGCCCAGCTCGTTACCTAGCAACCCAGTTCTAGTTCCCTTGGAAGATTATTTCACTTTTTTCTAATGTTATAAGTGAAACAATCTGCGAGATGAACTAATAAACTTGTATTCATATTAAGGAATTATTGACTTAAAACAAGCTAAAAAGTTACTTGTAAGTAAGTTTTGTCTTTACTCTGAACCTCATTTAAAAAAAAATCCTGACATTGTCAACATGTAAATATTAGAACAGAAATGTGCTTGATGTAAAATTAACTAGTTTAAAGCTAAATTTAAAAACCACGATGAGTGAAATTCCACATTTTTTCATCACTCATATTATAAAAACTAAAAAATGAAAGGACTAAATTCATTTTTTAAACAAAATAAATACGTTACATTGTCTGAAGAAGTAGAGTTGCTGTGCTCCATCTTTAAAAGTAGCGCTCATGCATGCTGGACCAGCAGGTAAATCCAAAGCCTCGTCCCGGTTTTTTCCTTTACTTCACAAATCCTTTAAGACTTTTCATCTTTTCTCTCAAGTTTTTATAGATGGAGGTAAACAGAGTCTTACATTCCTTTGTTAGTCCTACTCAGAACCAGATCTCTTGTTTCCATCTCGTTTGGGGGTTCTGTTCCCCATTAAATCATGACTTGGTCATTTCCCCTCCTCCAAGTCCCATCACAATGCCAGCTGGATGAAAGGTCAGCTGCAGTGACGCAGGGTGTCATTTTTAGGCAAAACGAAGTTTAAAAAAGCCAAATAAAACTGAGTACGCAGCAACGTCATGCAGTAAACGTCAGTGTGCATTCGTCTCTATTTTTTGCTTTTCGCTTCTTTGTCCGTCCTAAAATAGCTCCACCTTCGTAAAGTCTATTAGGAGCCTAAGGTAAGCCTCTTAGGAGGAACTCCAGCACTCCTGATGAATAATGGGACAGTGACAGAAAGGCCAAACAGCAATTACTGATAAAACCAGAGCTGCATTTAAGACTCGCTAAATCAAAGAGGGAAAGAGGATTGGGAAAGATAGAAGAAATACTTACTGAGAATGAGTCAAATACCAAATATTCTAAAATCAAAACATATTCACTGAAAAAACTGAAAAACGTATCATTTCTGGTCTAGTTTCTAGTGCAAATATGCTACACTTCAAATAAGACAAAACTAACTTACAAGTAACTTTTCAGCAAGATATAGGAACTTGTTTTAAGTCAATAACTCAGTAATACTGATTAAATTTTCCCATGTTTTAAGTGAAATAATCTGCCATTGAAATTAGTAATTTTTAAATAATTTAAAAAATGCTAAGACTAGTTAGCATGGTGCATACATATATATTTTTTACATATTTGTTGAAACTGTCACTAACAATCTGTGAAAAAAATCTAACTCCTTTGCCTTCTCCCAGTACTCCCAGTCCTAACCAATCAGAGCTAGGAGGTGGGACTTAGAGCTGTAAGCAACTTGTAAGTTTCTTCCTGGTAGCAGATCCTGTCGTGAATGCTAATGCTAGTTAGCATAGCTGCTGACAGATAAATGAATTTTCTGTAATGGTGAGTTATTTCTCTGCCTTTAGTACATTTAGCAGCAAGTAGATAAGGTTGATTGACAGCACCAGGCCCCTCCTCTTTGCTCTGATTGGTTGTTTTTGGGCAGGAGCGGTGTATTTATTCAGATAGCAATAGTAGCACTGAGCTGAGGTGGATTAGCTTGATCTCTTCACAGATTATCCGTCTCGTAACACGACATGGTGACAGTTTTAACAAATATGTAAAAAACAATATTTTATAGTTACATACTACACTTTGCTGTTGCCACACTAGAAACGTGTAAAAGTTGGAACTCAGAGGAATGTGCCGCAACAGTTTCCTGCTGCAACCTCAGCCATCACCCTCTCATTTTTAATCCATTACCTTAATCAGGTAAACCAGATTAAGCGAATGAATGTGAGATGGAATCCCTGCTGTCTTTTTCAAGACTCGCCAGGTTACTTCGGAAAAATCCACTGGCAAGATTAATGGGTTCGTGGGCTTAGTGGAGCAATCCATGCTTTTCAAGGTCACAAAAGTCGCCGTCTTTAACCTTGCCGGATCAGTGTGGCAATGCACCAATGAGATAACATTGTGTTATAAAAAAACATGCAACTTGTGTGTGAAAATGCTAGTTGCTAACACAACAGATATCAGAAAGACATTTTTATTTTATTGATACATTCTCAAAAGCAGTTTAATTTCTAAAAAAAATGTCACATTTTAAAGTTGACTTACAAAAGTTTAACGATTTTTCTTATGTAGGCATCCCTCTTGATTTTTTAAAATTTATTTACAACGTCATCATAAGTCTATTTTACCCTAAATAATCAAAAGAATAATAAAAGAGTGCACATAAATGCTTAATATATTAGCTTATTAGCTTACTTTCCATCCTGTTTTTGCAGTGTTTTCTCTCCTTCAGAGATCAGTGAACTGGTGTGTTCCCATCAGGTCAGGCAGTCTTTTGTTTGTCCCGTCAACCCAGTTTCTTGCCTCTCAGGAAGCCACATGTTGTCAAACTGACAGCTAAACAACAGCTCAAGATTTCCATTACCTCTACTAGAAACAAAATCTGTTTCTTTGGGATAGAAAGATAGAAATTGGAGGTATCAAACTCAAGGCCCGGGGGCGAAATCTGGCGCGCCGTAGCTTTTTAGGTGGCCCTCTAGGCTCCAAATTACATCAATAAGTCCCTTCAGTTTTACACAAATCTGCAAAATTCACACAAAATCAACAAATCTCCAGTTTTTTTTTTACTGCAAATTTGAAATAGAAGTGAAATAAACTGCCAGCAAAACTAGAACTCGGTTGCTAGGTGACGGGCAAGGCTTTGCTGAGGTTGCTAGGTAACGGTGCAGTAAAATAATCTACCAATGGAACTAGCACTTTTTCATCAATATAAAGGAATTATTTACTTAAAACAAGTCTCTACATCTTGCTGAAAAGTTACTTGTAAGTTAGTTTTGTTTTATTTCAAGTATACGAAGATATTTGCTCTAGAGTAGAGACTACACAAAAAATACTTCCTTACACAGGGAAGGAAGTAATTTTGGTTTTATCAATATATTCTCAGATAAGACGACAATGTAAACTTGTAAGTTTTGCAATCACTGGATAAATTCAAGTCATCGCCTGGTTTGAAAGTTCATGTCTCACCTTCGTAGTGAGGATGCAGATGCAGTCCATCCTCACCAGCCTGCTTGGCTAACTTTCACCAAATTACCTCCCAGGACCAACTTCCTCATCCTGACAGCTATTTGTTGCTCTTTGCCGTCTCTTTGTCTTTGTTTTTTTATCCCTCGGTTTCTCTTGACCCCGTTTCTCCACCTGTCCTTTCGCCAGAGCGGTCAGCTAAATCAAAGGCCGCCTCGGAAACATGGCAACCAGAGCGCAGCATCTCCACCCGCTCTCTGGTTTCTCAGCTGCCGTCTTCGGCTAATGGCAGCCGGTTTCCACATTCTGACCTCGTAGAGGAGCGCACGGCTCAGAAATAGATTTATCTGTGTATATAAATATACATCCGCGTACGCACGCCAACCAAACTCAGCAGATAAAAAAAAAAAAAGAAAACAGGCGGCATCTAGAGACTGGTGCACACACATGGATGAACAGGCAAACACTCGCAGACAGACATGTGTACACAGACATGAGCGCATGCAAAAATGTAGATACTACACACACACACACACACACACACACACACACACACACACACACACACACACACACACACACACACACACACACACACCACTCTCCACTGCTTTATCAGGTCAGATCTCTGGTAGAAGTGGGGGTTAGATAGAGTGAACAGTGACAGCAGTATAGCAAAGATGCTCTACTTTCAAGTTTGTTGGTAGAAATGATCTTGAGGCTCCTTAAGAACCAAAATCTTCACACAGTGATGTAAATTTTATTTTCTGGCATGTTTTTAGTCACACATCATTAATAATAATTTTGATTGGAAGTCAAAGTGAACTGACACCACTTGCCATGTCACATAATGTAATGCAAGCCATGAAAATGCAACTGTTTAAAAACAGCCAGCACTTTGCAAAGGAAAGAAATGAAAAAGAAAAATCTGGAAAAAGAGGCGAATATTTTGTTTTTGGAAGCA
Organism: Poecilia mexicana; assembly: GCF_051168715.1. Classification (NCBI taxonomy): domain Eukaryota; kingdom Metazoa; phylum Chordata; class Actinopteri; order Cyprinodontiformes; family Poeciliidae; genus Poecilia; species Poecilia mexicana. The sequence continues at coordinate 133,104 of NW_028263373.1, read as the reverse complement.
AATCATAACCAAACTCTCTAAACTCATCAAGCTTCACCAGTGAGTTACTTTCTCCACATTTCCTTCAGCACAGATACAGAATAAGGAAATGGCTTACCTTGTTTGAGGCCAGTGGGGCTGCAGGTCCGTAGCCGGGGCTATCACTGGTAGCCTTTCCCTGCCCAGGGCTGGTTGGACTGGGAACAGAAAGAAGAAAGAAATGTCAGCGCATGAACTCACCAAGGTTTTTAAAGTTAATTAAAACTAACAAAATAACAGAAACTGAAATTAAAAACAGATTTTTGTTATAAATTAAAAAAATAAAATTAAGAGGAACTGTATAAAGCTTTTATAAAACACACTGAAGTTGTGTCCTTTGTTTTAGTGTGTTTGAAGCCACACACACACGAAAGGTTTACGTCAAAATGTGGAGCGCAAACTCGTCCTCGTCTTACTCCAGCCTGCAAAATGGCGGACGTTGGGAGAAAACGCCTGTCAGATATTGTTCTGCAATATTGAATACATTTTTTTAAATGTTATTCTCTGTTGAGTCGTTGTTGCCTAATTGAGGTGTAAAATTACAATACTTTGACTTTTTCAAATTCTGTATCTAAAAATTTACCAACATATGTAAAACTAAAACTACTACTTTAACTGAAAAAAACCTAAAAAATATTTAGCTAATAAGCAATAGAAACTAGTGCACACACTATAATTAAAACTAACTGAGTTAGACAATTAGTCACAACAAAATAAAACTAAACAATAATTAAAAACACAAACTAACCATGGAACTCACTCTGTGTGGTTCCAAAAATGCAGCATGTAAATATTTTACCTATTTTTGATTAAAAACTTCTGTTCATGTCTTAATCCAGGACGTAGCGTCTTGATTTGTTTCCCACAGGATAAAATAAAAAGCGTTCTTGCACCTGAAATATTGCAGATGGCAGAAACTCCACAGGCCGTGGCAACTGCAGTGATCAAACCTCTTTTAAGGAAGCTAATCTTGATACTTAAATAGTAAGTGATTACAGGACCGTATTTAACCTAGACATGTTAGGAAAAGATATTTGCAGAGGTGGAACTAAGTTACTGTTTTACAAGTCCCAAGTCTTTCCACCCAAATCTCAAGACAAGTTCGAAGTCCTTCTAAGTCCACAATTGTGTCTACAGTCAAGACATGCAAGTCCTGAATGGAGTCCAAATCCTAAACTTTAAATTTAAAATTCTAAACAGAGTAACATTTAGGGCTGTAATGATTTATCGAATGATGATTCTTAAAATTTGAGGCAGATTATCTGCTGCACACTAGTGCGCTACGTTCTGTCCGGATGATTGTTTGTGTTGCACAACACTCTTACTTTCGCCAATGAGCTGTTGATGGATGCTAAGTGCTAACAGCGGCTATGGAGACAGGAAAAGTGTGGGATCATTTTACGCTAAAAAGAAAACATAGCTCAGCTCAGTGTATGAAGAGAAAAACAGAATTAATGTTTCACAATGAAGACCTCATCAGGAAACATCCACTGCATGCATAGATCTCATTCATGGCTGCTAACAAGTGACCTATCTGTGACTGTTAGTACAGAATCTGGCATGTTACACGTGTACATGGAAACAAGATTGGCTAATATTACATATACATGCTCATCAAGACAAGTATTGAAGTGAAAAAAAGAATTAAGTGAAGTTCATATGTTTTATTTATCATCTGTTTTTAGACTTTGAAGTGTGTGAAAAACTTTTAGTTTTTAATTGAGACAAAAAGAGGTTTGAATCATATTTCATTTCAAGCAATACATTTTTTTCTTATTTAAAAAAGAAACTGAATTGTTTTTTACTAGATTCTGTCATATGGGTCCGTTGCAGAATGATGTCACACGTGCAAGATCCAGCACACATCTCCCTGCTGGAGGGTAAAAAGCTGCTTCCTAACATTGGTTTTAGCTGCTAAGTTATTAATATAATGCGCTAAATAGTAAATGTACGCTTGATACATAAAGAAAAAAGGGACAAAGTGCTTTGCTCCTAATTGTCAACACTAAGACAACAGGATGTCTTGCATGCGAGTCGGATAACAAGGTTAGGAAAAAGTTTCAGTTAAGAAAAAATAGTGAGGGAGAGGAAAGTAGGCTAATTATGCTAGCTTGACTTTGAAAACCTTAAAATGTAGATGTGCTGTGTAATTTTATGCTTCGATTCAGTTACAAAATTAAAAAAGGCAACCTAGTCACCAACTCTTACAGATCATCAGTAGACCAGGTGTTTAGCTAAACAACCACTGCAGTGCTAGCTTAGCTAATAGCTAGCCTACCACAGTGCTAATCAAAAATAAGCATTGAGCCTGAATCTTGAAACATAAAGTGGTGTTGTTGTCAGTTACTATGGTAACGCTTCTGCGTGTAGCTTAGTCGACACAGAGCGAGAAAAAAAGTGGTTTACGAGCTTAGGTGATTACTAACGATACGGGACAGTTTCCCATTTGATTACTCAATTAATCGACAGGACAACTGATTGATTACTCGATTACTAAAATAATCGTTTACCACAGCCCTAGTAATATTATATATTGGACAACTGTTTCCTATTGTTAAATGTGTCCTACAACTCAATAACAAAACTGTCAACAAATGTATTACTACCACTGCTCAAACAGCAAGGAAATAAGAGCGCTAGCATACCTAAAAGGAAATCCTTTGCTTTGTTTTGCTGAAGGACTCGTTGGACTTTTGCTCTCGAATGTGACTTTTCCATGGCTGGGGCTTGTTGGACTTTTACGTGCATTGACGACGCTCGTTCCTGGATCTTTATTGATGGAAGCAGCTGCAGAAACACCAGCTCCCAAGCCTGTATTTAGACCAGGACTGGTGGTTGGAGTGATGCTAGTAGGAGTAGCTTTATCTGGAGTGGTTGGTGACACAAGACCCTGGATGGTGCTGGAGACGAGTGCAGAGACAGACACCAGGTTCAGGTCTTTAGAGGCAGCTGGGTTTTTTGGGTTTGTTGTACTCTGTGACTTTGCGTCAGTTGCATGCGATTTGGTTCCATTTTGAGATGGTTTAGTGGGAACATTGGGAGTTTCCACACTGCTGACAGTAACACTGGCAGCAGAGGGTGAAGAGGGTTTGGAAATAACCACCTCTGCAGACTTGGAGCTCCCTGGTTGGACTGGTGGAGGAGGAGCACGGCACTTTACTTTGGTGGAGTGAGACTGTGGCAAGCTGGGCTGTCTTTTAGGAGAAGACGATGTTTTTGTAGGCGCTCCATCTTGGTTTGGTAGGGAGGTGGATTTGATAGACTTGGTCTTGCTGGGTTTGGATGGTTCTCCAGAGGCAGGGGGACTCGAAGGATTTACTGGTGATTGTTCTGCCGGAGCTGCAAGTTTCTCAGTACACTGAGTGTCCTGCAGGACTGTCACCTCGTAGTACTCCTGTATATCTGTGGAGATATCAGAGCTTTGAACAATGACTAAAGAATTAATGAAACAGTTCATAAGAAGTAGTAATAATTATAATAATTAACACCAGGGGTTTCCCCCAGAAAACTTGCTAAGCTCAGTAGTAGAGGGTTTATTTGTATAGCGCACTGCGGCAGCAGGGTGCTTCAAGTGTTTTACATAATAAAAACAGAAAACTACAAAGTTATAAAGAAAACACCATACAGTCAACAACTGAACACACATTATATTCTGATGAGTGCCAAAATTACACAAATCAAATACGTTGGTCAATGTGTACCAGAGTTTTATTTCAACAATATTACAGATGTGAAGTTTGTCCAAATTTGTTTATTTATTCTTTGAATTGATTTTACTTTGCTAAAAATGTATCAAAGTTCATTCTGCTGCTCTTGACAGTTGGTGGTTACCGTAGCAACCCGTAACTGACAGCTCCTCCCCCTTTGTTCTGTTGCCGTTGGTAACTGTGGTGTGTATTAGGATCAGCTCTGTTTTCTTTACAAATGTTACATTTTAACACATATTTTATTTAGACATATTTAATCATTTACAGAGTTTCAAGAGTAATTTTGCCATGTTTTGTATACGTTTTTAACTGTTATAATTAATGTTGCACTTTTTAGCTATGTTTATTTTTTATAAATATTAACTGCTGCTAACTGTTGCTAACTTCGCACAGAGTTGTTGCTTTGAAGTTTGTTTATGGTTATTTATTGTATTTTATTTAATGTATAGGGGCAGAAGCTGCTGGACTGATGTTGACCTCCAACTTGATTTCCTCAGTGTTTTGACTGTTTTGCAGAAGCCAAACATGTTTTTGAGTTATGTTTAAAGTTGACAGGAAATTTGAAAATATCACTAGGTAATTATGTTATTGGAAGACTTTTGCACATTTTTTTTTTTTTTTTTTTTTACATATTTGTTCAAACTTACATGATGCTCGCCAGGCTTATAAAACACAGAGGGAAACGCCATTATTTTATTTCACACCGGCTACCAAAAAAATACAGAGCCCTTTCCTCCTTAGAGAACGAACAAACTCAAAGCCAGATCACATCTGCTAATCACTCACCTTTCAATTAGCAAATGTCATACTGAGCTTTATGGACAAGCTGCTTTAGCTTCCTCACCTTTGCTGCTCCTTCTTACAAGCCTCTTTGTAATCATGCTGTTCTCTGTCAGATTTAGTCAAGGTGACAGCTGCTGTTCTCTCTTAGTAACTAGTTGCATTTACTTGAATAACTTTTTTTATGTACTTTTACTGTGCTGTACAAAATACGTTTACTTGAGTAATTTAATTATGAAGTATTTCTACTCTTACTTGAGTAAGATTTATGGATTTTCTACCTACTGAGCGAAAAACAAACATGTTTTAACCAAAAGACACACACCTGGAGTTTCTGTTAAAGTTTCATAAGTTTTTTTTATTGAAATAAACTGATTTGGAAAAAATGATTTTGCCTGATTTTGTTGTTTGTTGTTGCTTATATGAATTAATGACATTTTTGCCCTTAAAATACCAAAAATTTAACTTAACTTTATATTTTGGACCGTCTGATTATGCAATTTTAAAATATGAAATGATTGATAATTTGATCAGTTACTCAGCACTTGAGTAGATTTTTTTTTACCAAATATGTTTTCTTTTTGTTTTATTTGAGTAATGTGTTAGCTACTTTTTACTTTTACTTAACTAAAAATATGTTGAAGGAGTTCAACTTACTTGAGTACAATTTGTGGGTACTCTGCCCACCTCTGCAAAGCATGAAAGGCAGCAAAACTAAATTAATCAAAAGGTAAATAGCATATCTAGACATTATAATAAAACAGTTTTCCAACTATTTATAGCTGTAGATGCTTCTAAATATTTGTAGGGACGCAAATAAATAATGTTTTCTTTTGTTGTAAGAAATTCGTGCAACATAAGAATATACAAAACAGAGAACCAGGTATATGCAAATATGCCTGTCACAATAACAAACTTTTCTGTAAGATAAATTATCCCAGAAGTTATTGTGATAAATGATAATGTTGTTGTTTTGAGACCATTTTCAAGTAACATTATGTCATGAAAGAACACATTTTCAAAGATCAATAAACTTTAAATTCTAATGAACATTTAACACTGTAACTGGAAGACATTTTAAATATAAAAAATAAAACAACAAATAAAATGAACTATGAAGTTTCTGTAAACAAAACTGTCCTTCAGAAAGTAGCTCCTGAGATATGATTAAAATAAAAATCTCTAAACATCTTGGTGCTTATGCTGCCAGCCAATAGAGATAGCTGGTGCACTGAGGCCCTCAAGTGTACAGATGGAATACTGCAACAAAACGTTTTCATGTTTTCATACCTTCAAAGAAAAAGTTAAAACAGCTTCCACTTATCTTATTAAAACTACTACACTGCAAAAACACAAAATCTTACCAAGTATTTTTGGTCTAGTTTCTAGTGTAAATATCTTATTACACTTGAAATAAGATAAAACTAAATTACAAATAACTTTTCAGCAAGATATAAGAGCTTGTTTTCAGTAAATAATTACTTAAAATTGGGAAAGAAGTGAATTATTTCAGTTATAACAAGACAGTGTTGATTTATTAGTGGAATAATCTGCCAATTCAATAAAATAAGCTCCTGTATCTTGCTAAAAAGTTACATTTAAGTTAATTTTGTCTCATTTCAAGTGTAATCAGATATTTACTACAAACTAGACCAAAAACACTTGGTAACACTTGCAGTACGGCCACTTTGTGAATGTAGCAGAAGGTGTTAAAGTTGTAGGTTTTACTTCCCCTCCCTGTATGCATGCAAAGGCAATTAAGTAATAAATCATTGCTCATATCAACAAAGCAAACTCCAAAAGGTTTGGTAACTTTTACAGCCTGGTAAGAGATAAAGAGGAGAAAGGAAACTGTGATGCCGCAAGAACATTTAGAAGAACGTCTTACTTCTTCTCAGACTCATAATCACCAAACAAGTGATGTATTTGCATGTTTGAGTATACATGTAGATTTGATAATACAGCATTGTATTTACACTTAAAAAGTATTAAAGTTCTACTTTTTATTATGTTTTGTTCCCTCTTGGTGAAATGTCTGTCTGAAATAAAATTCATCATCATCAACAACAAAGACACACTCATGGTTTGTGAAAAATTGAAGTAGGAGTTTTTAAAATAAGCTTTGGAAATTAGACCAAAATCTGTAAAATAATTTTTTTTTATTTAAATATAAAAATCTGTAAAATGTTTAGATGAAGATCTGGCTGTTGGCAGATCCTTCCTTCAGTAACTCTTTGAAGAATCTAACCACATTTAATTTTCCTTTGGGAATAATAAAATATTTTTTAATTTGAAATAAATAGCCAACAGATTAACTGAACACTGTTTTAATGCTGAATCAAGCTTTTCGCATGTTAGAAGTATTTTTTTAGCTGCTGTTATGGCCACTCTTGCATCACAAAAGGTCCAGAAAACAAAAATGCCAGAGTAGTCCCTCAGGAGGAGGTTTTCAACTCACTCAAAAACAATAAAAAGCACTCGCAGAGACTTTTCCTGTTTCCAAAGGAGTTTCTTTTACTTATAAAAATAACAAAAAATAATCTCAGAGTTGACTTCAAATAAAACGTTAATTTGCGGTACAAAAACAGCTGCAGATTAATCATTTACTATAAATCATCAAGTGTTCATTAAAGAAATTAGAGAATTAAACTACAAAACATTTTCCATCATCATGATGCAAGTTTAACACCAGAGAGGAAAATGAGTGAAAGGTGAGCGGCATGTAAACAAATTATGCAAACATGTTCAGAAACATATAAAAAAGAGTTATTTGGTAGTTTAGGTGATGTAAAGTCAGATGCCTTCTGTTGGCCAACCTGACCCTGTGGCTGACCGGTTTTTACTTTAAATGGAGATATTCTTGTTTACACAAACAAATATTTTCATGCTATGAAAAACAGATGCAGTTTGCTAAAAGTTAGAACTAATGAACAGAAAATAACTCTGGAATTTAATGCTAACTGGTGTTATTTTTTTAATGAGAGTGAAAATATTAAAGTATAGATAAAACGCATAGATATCATTAAGATACACATATTTATGACAGAGATGTTAGACAATAAAATAAGTAAATAAAATTTCTGCCAAAAATTTCTCAACTTTTCAAACTGAGAAGTTTTCTTGTTTTTCTAGAAAACTTCTGATATTAATCTCAAAATTGCAGAATCTTTTGGTGGAAATTTACTAATTTATTATCAAGAAGATTTTTTACATTAATCTGAACATTTCTGAGTTTCTTTCTAGCAATTTTTCAACTTTCCAAACTCAGAGACTTCTGAGTTTAAATAATCTCAAAATTTCTGTTTTGTTTTTTTTTTACACAAATTCCCCCCTTTATTTTTTCCATAATGACTTTAAAGCACCATTGTACATATTTTTCCCCATTTATTTATGCATTTGTTCACAATTTGTCAGTCTTTTCTGGTCATTTCATAGTCTAAAACTCTTTTTTTATTTAAAAAAGGAAAAAGGTTCCTATTTGTTGTGCTAAATGTTCTTACCAAGAAGAGCGCTGAAGAGTTGACTTTGGAAGACGTTGATGACTCGGTCCAAAGACTGCGTCAGCTGACGGTCCTCCTCTGCAGAACCCTGTTTGCTCTGACTCTGGTTCTGCTGTCTCTGGTTCAGTTTGACCCGGTACTGCTGGAGCAACTCCAGGGCCCGCTGGGCATCTTATAAGAATACATAAAATATGTCACAAACGATATCGACATTACAGAATAAGACAAAAAAAAAAAATCCAAAGTAAAGTAAAGAGATTATGCACTTTGCGTTAAAATCCTTTATAAAATTGTAGATTATTGTGTTTTAAGAGCTGGATTGGATTAAACCTGGTTAAAATAATATGATTATACACTCAAAGTAAAATAAAAACAAAGAGGTTTCTTAATTTATGTCACAAATTGGTTTCAAACTTATGTAAACCTTGTTTTTAAAGTTAGATTTACAAAAACAGCCTCAGTAATGTTTTTATTGAGGTGTTTCCAAATCTTTCTGTTGCCTGAAGACAAATGCCAATGTGGAGCAGTTCCTGCAAGCAACTGGTCCAGCTGGAAAAACAAACCTGTAAATGTGTGACCTCTGAACTTTAGAAATAAACTTCATTTTAGTATCTTGGGTTAATCTAATTGGACTTAAAATGCAAACACATCACAGTAATTTAAAATGACATTGAAAAATGTATTCAATTAGTTATAATCAAAAATTAAAATGTATGCATAGATTCTGTACCCAAACAAATATATGTCAAATATGTTACTTCTGATAACTTTGGTAATAGAATCCAAACCTTCAGTTTCTCAGAAAATTGTAAAATTATTATACTTAGTAAAGACATTTTCTTTTTCATCTTCCTTTTACCAAAACTTAATTGAATTGTTGATCAGTTTAGTCCAGGAATTGAAACGTTTGGTACAATTGTTAGTCACAAAGTCTTGCTGGAAAATGAAATTACAATATTCATAAAGCGACATCTAAAGTTTCATTTCCATTTTTGGGGACTTTGTAAAACACAGTGGACTCCCCCAATCATCAAACATTGAGCAACGTGGATTACGAATCTCTAAATTTACTTTGATTTGAAAACACCAAAACAATCCAGTCATGCTCGCTGCTTGTGAGATTTTCTCTGCCCTATTTTTTTCTTCCACTCAACTTTCCATTAATATGCCTGAATACAGGACTCCGAAAAACCAGCCTACCATGTAGGATTCCTTCGTCTTCTTTGTTGGTGCCATTTACTCTCGATTACAACACTCTTCAACATGATACAGTGATGACACGCCCACATTTTTTGTCGGCTAAACCCATACATCTCTGTGCATTGGAATCGTTAGTGTGAACTGCTAATGTCAAATAGCTTCTATTTACTTCAGATATCAGGGCAGTGAACAATTAAACCATAAACTGCGGGTGTTTCAGAAAAGTTCGTGGACCGGCGAAAGAGGATCCGATCAACGCGACATTTTCCGAGCGTTAAAGGCGATTTATTTCCAACAGTTTGGAATAAAGAAAAGCTCGGTATTAAGTCTCTCACCGAGCTGCAAGTTAACAATAAAACGGGAGGATAATTAATAAAAAAAAGAGTTGAGTTACCTTTCTGTCGCACAGGCATGGTGACAGGCGCAGCGCAGCTTGTGTTGCTGTGTCGGAGTGTGTGCGTGTTATTACAGATGTGTGCGTCTGTCCTGCCGCAGCCTTCCTCCAAACTGGGACACCGAAATGTCTCCGCAACAATTGGTCGCTTAAAGCTAAAGGAAACTTGTACAAAACAAACAAACAAAAACTCTGCTATTCGCTGACATAAACGATAAAACACCTGAACTTAGTAGTCCACCGGTAACGCCTGACTTTTATTATTTGTTTTTTCTTTCGCTTTAAAGTCAGTCCCAGTCAAACTAGTTCTCCATTTCTTCATTCAGGTGTCTTGACGTGGTCCAACCGGTTTGGCTAACACTCACACACACAGTCAGTAAAGAGGCTCTTTATAAGGAGCTTGTGTGTCCTGCTGGTATTGTGATGTTAAACAGCTATATTGTGCGCAGTGGATAAACGCCCCATCTATTCCAGGGTGTGCGCTGAATCCACACTTAATCCACTCACAGCAGAGTAAAAGATTTATCCCCCCTGATAGATCTGACTCTCATTTGTATTAGACATAGACTCAGAAAGCTCTTGCCCTTATTGTGTTTGGTTTGTGTGGATTTATATTTATTTGTTTTTAAGTTGTTTAAAACGAGTGGGTGGTAGTGAAATGTTACAGGTGTAATCCAAGCATGGCCTGGGCCTGTTCGTTCTCGTGCGGGTCTGAAAAATGTGTGGTTTGTAAAGCTAACCTCTAGCCACGGCTTGTTGCTGCAAAGTCAACACACACACACACACCCCCCCCCCCCCCACACACACACACACCTACACACACACACACACACACACACACACAAATTTACAATTCATCTCACATCTAACGCAGTATAAATACAGCAAAAACACAAAATCTTACCAAGTATTTTGTTCTAGTTTCTAGTGGAGATATTTTAGTACACTTGAAATAAAACAAAATTAACTTTTAAGGAACTTTTCAGCAAGATATTAAAGAGAGGTTGGCAGAGTACCCCAAATACTTTACTCAAGTAAGAGTAAAAAGTATTTGGTAAAAAAAAAAAAAAAAAAAAAAAATACTTTTACCAAATACTTTTTGACATTTCAATGACAATTCATAAAAGTAACAAAAACAAAATCAGACAAAAGAAAAATTTTCCAAATCAGTTTATTTCAATAAAAAAAGTTATGAAACTTTAATACAAACTCCAGTGTGTCTGTGATGAATTTTTGGTTAAAACATGTTTGTTTTTCATTTAGAATAGAAAATCCAGAAAGTTTACTCAAGTAAGAGTGACAACACTTTAAGATAAAATTACTCAAGCAAAAAGTACAGCACAGTAAAAATACTCCTAAAAGTAAATTTTTCAAAATAGTTACTCAAGTAAATGTGAACCAGACAAGCTTGATTGGAGAGTTGAAAGCTGAGGAGGAAAACAAAGCAGGCAGACGGACCAAAATCATGACAAATTTTTGCCTTAATATCTTATAATTTATTTATTGCTGCATTAATATTGTTCCGTCTTTGTCAAAAAAGGTTAAAATCAGTACAAGTAATGCTTTGCTGCCATACAAGAAATATATCACATGCATTTTCAGAATGACCGAAGCCAAGCACAAACTATTATTGATTCAACTTTGATTACCAAGTAGAGTTCTCCAAATCGACCAATTTTTCTCAGAATTTCAAATGTAGAATGCTAAGATATTTTACTCTCGTTCAGCGTTAACCAAACTTACACATGTAACTCTTAAGTTTTCAAAGAAACTGAAAATTAAAGACAGTAAAAAAAATCTGCATGTTGGAAAGATTTGGCTGTTTATCATCAGCTGAATATAGGTCAGAGTCTCTGGTGTTGTTATCGATCCAGTCACAAGAGCTTATTGACTGCTGTGGTTGGTGAACAAAACACATTCTCTCACTCACATTCACACACTCATTCCGGCATCAGTGTGGGTAGAAATGCATGCATCATTATGTAAGTGGGTTGGGCTCTCAGAATACAGAAGTACCATTTTTGTTTAAAGCCAGTGTGTAAAAGACAGACTAAAGAGGAAGGGAACAAAAGGACATGTGTGTGTGTGTGTGTGAACCAGGTTTTTATATCCTTGTGGGGACCTGTGTACAATGTGGAATTGTGGGGACCACGGCTTCTTGTGGGGACATTTTCTCTTGTTTTTGGGTGAGGGGTTAGGTTTATGAGGGTTAGGTTTAGGATTAGGGTTCAGGTTAGGGTATGTGATGGTTCAGGGTGGGTTAAGGGTTAGACTGTCGAAAATGAATGGAAGTCAACATAAAGTCCCCACAAGTCATGAAAACACAACTGTGAGTGAGTGTGTGTGTGTGTGTGTGTGTGTGTGTGTGTAATGTTAAACCCTATTGTTTATTGTCAGTCTTGTTGTACAAAGGCTACTGATGCTGAGAGAGCAGCAGCAGGGAATGGTACAAGTCAGAAAATATATAATTAAGTTAAATTAGACGTGAAGGAAAGAGCAAAGAAAGTCTGCCAATAGAATAATGCACTGCAAAAACACAAAGTCTTACCAAGTATTCTTGGTTTAATTTCTAGTGGAAATATCTTAGTTCACTTCAAATAAGATACAACTAACTTATAAGTAAATTTCAGCAAGGTATTGGAGCTTGGTTTAAGTAAATAATTACTTAAAATTGGGAAAGAAGTAGATTATTTCACTTATAATAAGACATTTTTTCATGTTGTATGTGAAATAATCAACCAATGAAACAATTATTTTTCATCAAAATTCAAGAATTGGTGAACAAAACACCAACTTAAATTAAGCTCCTATGTCTTACTGAGAAGTTACTGTAAATCACTTCAAGTGTATTAAGATATTTGCACTAGAAACCAGACCAAAAATACTTGGTAAAATTTTGTGTTTTTGCAGTGTAATATTCAATTATCTATTTATAACAAGGCAGAAGTCAGAAAATGAAGGATTAGCTGTGTGAAACCTAAAAATGAAACTAAAATAAGTAAAAACTAAAAGTTTTAACCTGTGTTTTTACAGTGTGAGAATGTTTAACTGTTCTTCAATCTTCCAAAGAATGTAATAGGAAAAAATCATGTTTGACATTTTTTCAATAAGTTAAATAGTCTGCTTGTGGAACTTGAACTCTTCAATCAAAATTCAAGAATTGCTTATTTAAAATAAGCTCATATATCGTGCTGATAAGTTACATGTAAGTAAGTTTTATTCAAGTGTATTAAGATATTTGCACTAGACCAAAAAACTTCACAAGACTTTGTGTTTTTGCAGTGTAGACACAGGTATTTTTAATTATACAATTTTTTTAAACCCCTCCAGGTAAGATACTGACATTTCATAAAAACAAAAGTGAACCTAACTTTAAAACATACAAACAGGTCTGAACCCATGAAAAGACTGTCAGTATCCCTAAATCAAAGTTGGATGTAGGCACACTAACATAATTTTTTCACATTAGTTTTCTTAACTATAAGTTTATGTATGTGTAAAAGATGTGGATACTTTTGGTTTTGTCCCCTCAGGGTCGGTTTCTGAGCAGGAGGGATGAACTGTCCCTCTCAGCTCAGATAAATGTCAAGCAAAGCTGAGAGGGCGGATCAGGAGGGATGAAAGTTTCCAGGCTGTTAAACTAATGAACTGGGAGACAAAGCAGCATCTGCTCAGGTAAAACCCACAGAAAAACAACTGTGATCTACATTAATCTCTTATTTTATATCTAATTTTATGTTATCAGCATGCACAAAGCATTAGCTTGGTTAAAAACATCCATCCATCCATTCATCCATCCATCCATCCATCCATCCATCCATTTTCTGTACAACCTTGTCCCTTAGTGGGGTGGGGAAGTGCTTAAAATATATTTTATCATATGAAATAATTTGTCACATAAATTATTTTAAATAACTTACAATTATGTAAATTATATAAATACTTTTTTGCATCACGAGTCATGTGATCAATGAGGTCGAGTAATAATTTTATAATAAAAAATTGACATGATAGCAATTTATAATTTTTTTTAATAATGAAGTAAAACATATTTTGGTAACACTTTATTTGAAGGGGGGTGAATAAGACTGACATGATGTTGTCATAAACATGACATAACACCTGTCATGAACATGAATAAGCCTTCATGAATATTTATGAATGTTGTCATAAAGCGTCATTCGGTAAATTATGACACTTTTAATACAAAGTTGACATTATTCAAAATGTCTTTGTTATGACAACTTGACATTAACTAAGAAATCATTACTGATGTAAATTTGTTATAAAAGTATTAATGATTGCACTTTATAAATGAGGTAACTTTATGTTATTAAAGGTAAAGTTTAAACAGTAATGATTTATTGGTTAATGTCAAGTTGTCATAACAAAGACATTTTGAATAATGTCAAGTTTGTATTAAAAGTGTCATAATTTACCGAATGACGCTTTATGACAACATTCATTAATATTCATGAAGGCTTATTCATGTTCATGACAGGTGTTATGTCATGTTTATGAAAGTGTCAAGTCAGTCTTATTCAACCCCCTTCAAATAAAGTGTTACCCATATTTTTATATAAAAAATTCTATAAAATATATTTTATAATTAATTTCTTATATAAGAATTTTATTTATATTCGTATAATAATATAAAAATTATATATTTACATAAAAAATTGTTTACGGATTTGATGTATTGGTGCAGTGTGGGAGACTGAACTACAATTTCCATGAGGGTAATTCCCAAAGGGATGAATAAAGTATCTATCTATCTATCTATCTATCTATCTATCTATCTATCTATCTATCTATCTATCTATCTATCTATCTGTCTGTCTGTCTGTCTGTCTGTCTGTCTGTCTGTCTGTCTGTCTGTCTGTCTGTCTGTCTGTCTGTCTGTTATAAATTATATTATAAATGTAAATATAATTTTCTAGTACATTTAATATAAAATTATATAAATTAAATATATTTCATATAAATATTCATAAACATGAGTATTTAAATATAAATATAAAATATTTAAATATATTTAATATGCATATATGTTTTGATTCATTTATGAATCAATATGCTATGTTACTAATGTTAAGTATAAAAGTATTTTGTAATAATTGTAATTTTATGTCTGTCATGTCGTTCAACATTCATAATCCCATCTTCTATGAATGTTTTCTCCATCTCCACTTTTTTCCATGTTTACTATTTAACATTTTCTTCATCTCTCCATCATCCTCCATTCTGAAAAGAAATACAATTTGAAGAAAGAATAAAAACTTGTGTCCCCCAAAAACAATGTAAAACACCAGAAGAACCAAACATTACCAATATTGACATTTTTATTATTTGTACAATTGAGACTTTAGTACATTATTCAAAACACTTCTTATATATTGAAAAAATGGTACGTCCCGAAGCCCAAAATGGCTCCAGTATAATCGCTGCACAGCATTTTTTCTATTTTATACATATATTTTTTTTGTTGTTGTAAAAACTGTATCTTAAATAGTATGTACAGGTAGTGTCTGCAAAATGCATTCTAAACACATGATATATATTATATATATACTTCAGCAATTGCATTTCTTCGCATTGATACTCAAACTTAAAACTGGAAGGATTTTCAACTTGCATGTGCAAATAAATAAAGAAATAAATAGTTCTGTAAGATCGTCACTAAAATTTGTCCAACTCATAACTTGACAGGGTTTCTCTCCTCGGAGGTCAAAGTACATTTTTGTCACACTACAGAAGAAGAAGCAGCATTCAAGTTGGGTACGTGTTAAGTACTGCAGAAAGCATGAGTACATTCACAATCAATATGAGTAATTTTAAATTATATTTCATTCACAGTTTATATACAGTGAAACCGTCCTCATTTGTTCATCTCTTATATCATCTAAACACATAGAAAATGGGTGTTTTTTATATTCATATACATATATATAATAATATGCATTTGTATAACACAAATTCACAATTACAGTAGAAATACATTTTTGTACAAGTTTTGGATAGTACTTGTGTAGGTCTTCAAGTCACACTGTGCGTACTTCGATCCATATCTTTGATACAAGTGTCTTTACAAAATATCACAAGTTTTGAGCAAAGCTAAGGTATATCAATATATTTAGAAAGAATTACCTGAAACATAGAGTAAAAAATAATTTAATTATCAAACATTTGTCTCTGTTCACGTCATAATAACTTCTGATATTTCAAACTCTAAATAGGGTTCAATCTCTCAAACCACAATATTTAAACTGTGCCATGTTGTGTCTGTATGAAAGTGTGACTGACACATAATGGGCACAGCAAAGTGAAATATGCTATCATATGACAAAATGTAAACATAAAATAAAACTTTTATTTTTTTAAGGTTGTTACTTTTGTCATATCAATACAACTCTGTCAATCAATCTTTGGCCAAAAACATCCCAAAAACAGAGAATTATGAGTTGTTGGTTTCTCTTCCTTTAAACTTAATTTTCCCAGTTAGGGCTACAAATATTCCAGGGAAAGTTGAAGTTTACTGTGCATTGAAAGTATCCACACTACTTTGTACTTGTCCACAGTTGCCATTACAACCACAGCTTTTGCGTTATTCAGAAAGTAGTGAATAATTATGAAATAATGGAGTTGTTTGGATCTGGCCTAGTCAAAATATGGAGCAAATAATGTGTGGAAAGACATAATTAAGAGGCTCCTTCAACATTCCATCCTGTTTGACTGAGCGTAGGCTATTTTGAAAAGAACATCTAAAAAAAGAGCAAAATCAGTTTATAGATGTCTAAATGAGTAGATATATCTTGAAAGATTTTAAAGTTTTCATTGAGTGAAAAGTGAGTTTTTACTATGTTGAAAATAACATGGTTCATTGTATCAAAGCCTTTTAAAATACAATGAAGATTGTGGTTGTAACATAAAATGTGGAAAAGTTGAAAGGGTACAAATACTTTTTTCAAGGCACTGTAACAACAAACGCTTTGAGACATAAATCTATGGAAGAGGATTAGGGCTGCAGGAAAAAAGAAAAAGAATTGCAACTTTTTTTCTCAGAGTTCTGACTTTTTTCTTTCTGAATTTCTGACTGTTTTACCAACAGAATTCTAACTTTTGATCTCAAAAGATTAAGATGAGTTTAAAATCTGAACTCTGAAAAAAAAAAAAAAAAAACAGAATTCTGAGAAGGACAAAAAACTAAGTTTTAAATCAGTAATTACAGAAAAAAGTCAGACTTCTGAGAAAAAAAGTCAAAATTCCAAGGGAAAAAAGACAAAAAAATCCTGAGTTTTAAATCAGTAATGAGAGAGAAAAAGCCATAAATCTGAGAGAAAAAAAAGTCAGACTTCTGAGAAAAAAGTTGGAATTCTGAGAGGGAAAAAAATATCAGAATTTTAGGGAAAAAAATTTGAATTCTAAGAGGAAAAAACCAATCAGAATTCTGAGAAAAAAAGTCAGAATTCCAAAGAAAAAAAGACAGAAATCTGAGTTTCAAATCAGTAATGAGAGAGAAAAGTCAGAATTCCGAGAAAAAAAGTCAGACTTCTGAGAAAAAGTTGGAATTCTGAGAGGAAAAAAAAAAAATCTGAAATCTGAGAATAAAAGTCAAAATTCCGAGAAAAAAGTTCAAATTCTGAGTTTAATATCAGAATTCTGAGATTAAAGTCAGAATTTTGATATTAAGATTATTTTCTTTAAATGGCAATAACCCTCTTCCATATAGATCTGATCATTAATCAGTGCCAATTTTTCCCATTAGTACAACACTGTTAATCAATGACACCAGATTTCAGTTCAAGTCTCATCCAAGCCACGACAAAGCAAATCTGACATTTTGAACCAGAGTAAGCCAAACAGTTCTATGGGAAAGCATCAGCGTATTCAAATGTCTGGTCTTTCAAGTCTGATTTACATGGAAAAAAGCCTGGCTATTGTACAAGTCAAACATTTGAAAAATGAACAATCTGGACATGGAAGAAAACTGGACTTTCAAACAATGGCACAGTTGTTATCACTGGTGATAAATCAAGGAGTAGGAATTAGTTTTCTCTGATACAAATTGGGCGCCATGATGCAGCAGTGCACAGGGCGTGCAAATGCAGTGTGGGAGTGCAGGGGCACAGGGCTCTTTTTGTGTTTCCCTATTAGTTCAAGTGAATGGCAGTGTGGGTGTAAACATTAGCATGACTTGTACAGTAGATGGCACTAGAGGACAAGGTTGGCTCAGCTGCAAATAGCTGCAGAAATATTGCTTTCGCTCTTTTCAACACAGCTGTGCAAGCGAAACTTTTCAAACCTAAAAACTATCAGCAATGATGTTCTATGAAAAGGGTTTTCTTTACAGGAAAAACAGTACTTTAGAAAAAAAAAGAAATCTATTCAGAGAAATGACTCCTGTAAAATTGCAGAAAATAAAAAAAAATCTGAATATAGTTTATTAACAGTTATATTAATCATAAACCTTTAGAGCTTTCAGTCTGGGCCCAACTGAGAGTGCAGCTCAGAAAAGTCAAATCTTGATATATGTACAAAAAGGCAGAAAGTTATCTGTACACTGAAGGCAAAAAACAAAGACAAAAAAACTAAATGATAAATTAAATAAACAAATGCGAATGATGGGCAAGGCTTAAGAAAGAAGCTACACATTCATTTAAAGCTGCAGTATGTAACTTTTATTAATATATATATATTTTTAAATATTTGCTAAAACTGCCACCATACTGTAAGAGTTTGTTATGAAACAGATAATCTGTGAAAGAAAATCGATCTTTTCCCTCTGATCCGGAGCTATAATTGCTGTCTGAAGAAATGTACTGCTCCCAGCCAAGAATAACCAATCAGAACCAGGAGGCAGGTCTTAGCGCTGTCAATCACCTTCATGGTCACGCTGCTAAATGTGGTAACGGTGGAGAAACAACTTGCTGTTACAAGAAAAACATTTATCCGCCGTGCTAACTAGCTTTAGCTGCAGCTTGCTCTGTGGTAGTACTGCCAATCAGATGGAGGGTGATCAGAGTTGGGTAGTAACGAGTTACACTTACTTGAGAAAAAAAGGTAGTTTCAGACATTATACTTTTTACTTTTACTTGAGTAAATTTATTACAAAGTATCACTACGCTTACTTGAGGAAAATGTCTGGATTTTCTACCCACTCAATGAAAAATGAACATGTTTTAATAAAAACAGTCACCAGACACAGACACACACATGCAGTTTTTGTTAAAGTTTCATAAGTTTTTTTATTCAAAAGAACTGATTTGGAAAATTTTTTGTTTTGCCTGATTTTGTTATTTTTTATTACTTATATGAATTTTTGTAATTTTGTCCTTAAATTAGCTAAATTTCTATTTAACTTTATATTTTGTCCCTTCTGATTATGTCATTTTAAAATATGAAATAATTGATCATTTGATCAGTTACTCAGTACTTTTTACCTAATACTTTTTTTACTCTTACTTGATGGCTACTTTTTCTTTTACATGAGTGAAAATATGTTGAAGTAGTACTAGTTTCACTTGAGTTTAATATTTGGGTTCTATACCCATCTCCGAGAGTGACTGACAGCACTAAGATCCGCCTCCTGGCTATGATTGGTTGTTTCTAGTTAGTATTGGGAGAGGTCATTTTTCCCCCCCACAGTTTATCTGTTTTGCACCAAAATGTCATGAAATAGTGACAGTTTCAATAAATATGTAAAAAGTAAAAAAGTTACATACTGGAGTTAACCAAAAAAGAAAAAAAAGTGAAGGAAAGAAAAAAAATCCTCCAATAAAAAATAACTAAAATCTGATTGGCTGATGGAAAAACTGCCTCATTCGAAAACAACCACAATATCCAAACTGCAGCAGCCCTGAAGGAACTGAAAAGTGTTGCATCCTTTCATGGTCCGTCCGTCCGTCAATCAGGTCGCTGACCTCAGGTAGACAGAAGAGAAGAGATGTTTCCCATGGTACTTTTGGCACTAGTATTTGCCTTTGGTCCAGCAATAGGCAAATAGATGTCTGTGTGTTCCTTTAAAAAGGTTACAAAAACCAAGAAGAACAAGAAGAAAAAAAAAAAAAAAGACGGCTCATATGTCAGTTCCACAAGCCTCCAGCAGAGGGCAGGTGGGGTAGAGTTGAATGGAGATGAGTAGAGATGGGAAGTGGGTTTGTTTGTTATAAAACTATTTCTATCGCGTGCTGCCGTCTCTCAGAACCACCAAGTGCACGGTCCGAGGGAAACTCTTCAGCAGAGAGACGGCTGTCTCGTGCTCCATGTGTAAAAAACTATGTCCGTTAGCCTGCAAGGCAAACACGCAGCACAGTCAACAGCAATGTGTGTGTGTGCGCATGTGTGTATAGAGGTATGTGTTCTGCAGATTTTCCATACACATGTCAATGTGTGAGTGTTTTGTGGGAGGATGGAGGGTCACTGCCATCATTATCTCAGTAACACATCACTGTTGGGGGAAAAGAGAGAGAAGAGGAGGAGCTACACAGTCATGCTGTAGAAAGAGAAGGGGTAAAGACAAAAAAGGGTTTTCAGATGAGTTCATCCAGCTAAACTGTACAACTTTAGGAGTGAAGATGATAGACAACAGAGAGGAGGCAGGGGAAACATAGATGACACTGATTTCTTGTCTTGATTGATCTGTTAATGTTCCAAAACCGAAAGATTGAAGTTTTAGCTGTCCTTATGTGTGCAGTTTAAACGATTGCATTGAGCTACGTTACTGTTTCAGGCTGAGAGTCACATTTAACAAACAGTCACAGACCAGCGAACCTTAAATTGCCCCGTGATAACACAACATCAAAATTAAAATGTCAACATCATTTTAATTTTGGGCCAAATCAAAATCATGAATGTTCTTAAAGGGCCGGTTGTCCCAGAATGTATTAATAAAACCCGCAAACAAAACTGTTAAAATATAAATCAATTTTTAAATTAAATAATATTGAAAATCTTTTCAGTCTTTCTAGGATTTTGCAATTATTTTTGTGATTTTTTGCAATAAAAATCAGTGTTTGTGTTATTAATTTAGAAATATTTGTATTTATGTTTGACAGTAAATGCAGCTTTTTATTACTTGCAATATAATTATAGATTATAACTTGACATTAAGTGAGGCTGAAGCAGCTGTTTAGTAGAAGTAAGAAACACTGTGAACAATCACTTAGATTCAAAATTCTGCAATAAACTTACATTTATGTATTAGCACAAAGTGCAGGGATTTGTTGACTTTGTGTGAATTTCCATGGTAATTCACAAGAAACAGAAGGGACTGATTGATGTAATTTGACAGTAAACAGATAAAAACTGCTTTGATTTGATTGATAAAATAATATGTAAGAACACTGTTATCCTGTTCTATGAATGTCACTTCAGAGTCTAGAGGGCCACATAAAAAGCTATGGTGGGCCGGATTTGCATTATGAGGAAGCAAAGTCGTAAAAAACAAAGAACAGTTCTCACCAACTGAAACCCGTTCAAAAGAATTGAATCGTTCGTGAACGACTCATGAAAACTCTCAGCAGGAATGACTTGGTTTCCTCCGATCATCACTTTACATGCAGTACCTGGCACACCCACCAGGGGGCGGACCACAGTTTGAGAAACACTGAGCTACAACTGAATGAGTTCTTCTGTAGAAAATGAAAGTATTAAAGTATTAGGATAAAATGAAAATCTATAAGAGTTTCATATCAGTCGATATTGATCATTATTGATTAGCTTTTTGTTTTTAATGTATGAAATGCTGCCAAACTGGGGGTGAGAATATTGTTTTTCTTTATTTTTAAGCAGTTATGAGGCATGGTGGGGAAACAGTTACTCAAAAGGTTGTTGCTAGGTAACCAAAGAGTGAGTGAGTTGCTAGGTAACCAAAGAGTGAGAGAGTGAGTTGATTCCACTACCCTTTGCTCAGCTAGCTGTGAGAGTGGCTACATCCCCCAGAATGCTGTGCAGTTCTGGATCAGAGTTCAATGAAATTATTGAATATTCTACCAGATTTATTAGCTATTGATACTGATCACATGTTTATCTGCATATATATTGTTATTGATTAATTGCTTGTTTACCTAAATTGCAAATAGACATGTGCTTCTACACTGCAAAAACACAAAACCTTACCAAGTATTTTTGGTCCAGTTGTTAGAAAAAATATCTTAGTAAGCTTGAAATACGACAAAACTAACTTACAAGTAAGTTTTCAGCAATATATAGGAGCTTGTTTTAGGACAATAATTCCTTAAAATTAGGAAAGAAGTGGATTAATTATGTTATAACAAGACAGTTTGCCTTGTTATAAGTGAAATAATTTAAACAACAGAACTACATGACTCATTATGAAGATCAGAAGGAGATTTTTATTCCTATTTCTCGACAATTCCTACAAGTTAGGAATGTAATATTACATTATATTATGGTCTATAACTTATATTAAACATGGAGTTTGTAGTTAATATGTTATAGGTCTCTTATTAAAGAATATAGCTCTAATATTTAAGCTTTTAAAACTAATGATGAAAACAAAAATGAAACAGTCGGGGGGAGAAAGTTCATGCCAGATATCTGTATGGTCGTGATACCGAGGCAGAATATAAAGCAGAATCAAATGTGGATCTTTAACATTGTAAATCCTCATATTTAATGCAGCTACAGTGCCTATAAAAACCTCTTAGATGTTTTACTTTTTTAAAATTACTTTC
Organism: Poecilia mexicana; assembly: GCF_051168715.1. Lineage (NCBI taxonomy): Eukaryota > Metazoa > Chordata > Actinopteri > Cyprinodontiformes > Poeciliidae > Poecilia > Poecilia mexicana. The sequence continues at coordinate 110,810 of NW_028263373.1, read as the reverse complement.
ACAAATCAATCATGATCAACAAAGTCTTGCTTTTTTGAGAAAAGAAAAATTACCAAACATTTTTGGTAAAAGATGATTCTTTTACTTGCCATCCATAGCCGTGTCGCCGCGATAGAGCAACTCCGTTAACAAAAAGAAACCTGGAGACTCAAAACCACTCTCATTTTTCTGTTTTCTTACTCTCTATGCAGAGATCTGTTGCCATAGTAACTGAGTGACAACAGCTTCACTAAGGTATCAGGTTTCAACACAAAAAAACACGCAAATATTTCCCACACATAGAAATATTTGGGAAACATTTCTGTGTGGGAAATGTATTTTTGTTTGCAAAAAAATAAAAAATAAAATAAGATTGCGAACAAAAATGTGTTTTTGTCTGAGAGAAAAACATTAATAACTGCTAAATAATGTTTTATTCTGTGATTATTAAGCGATTGTACAAACACTGTGGTGGTTGATAAGTTAATTTAAAACCTGCTCTAATGATTATTTGTCAGAGTGTGTGTGTTGCCATTTTTTTAAACCAAAACATGAAATTCCACAGCACGTCTACACATTGAGATTGTCATAGTCAAGCTAGCATAGCTGACCAACTTCTGTCCCCCTGGCTATTTTTTTTAATTAAAACTTTTTCCTGACCTTGTCATCTAAGTGTTGACAATTTCATATATCACGTATACATTTAAGATTTAGCTCATTTTAGCCAAAACCAATCGTCGTTATCGTTGGCTAGCAGTTTTGCAACGTGACTATAGGCACTGCATGTTGCTACTAAGATGAGATTTCATCCCATCTTTGAATGGAAAACTGTGCGCTATGTCCTGCTGAATATGCTGCCTCATTATTTGAAAAGGTCGGATGTTGCTGACTGCAGCCTGACGTTATGACGAATGGGAGGACGTTACCTGCAGTATCTTGTCTCCGGGCTTCAGTGAGGAGGCGGCGGGCCCGTCATGCTGTACCCTAGTAACAAAGATACCCTATAAGTCAAAATGATACACCGTTAGGACAACACAGGGACACGATGGTTTAGAATCTTTGCCTTTCTCATGCTTATCTCAATATCCAACCCAACCCCAAACACAAAACGAAGATTTAAACAAATCAGATTTCTCCCTCAAAGGAATGAAAATACTGCAAAAGCACTACTAAAGATTGTTTATGATAATGCTGCTTTTTTATTTGAGAAACTGCTTTAGTATTTTTCAAAGAAAATTGTTTTTATTGGCTAGAGCTAAAAATGTAGTAAACAAAGAGCAAATAATTCAAGAATATGGGAAGAAAAATATGTGTGGGTTTGGAAATAAGTAGATATCAGCAATCATTCCCCCAATGTTTGTTCCTTTTCTCTCAATTACCCAAGGCAGAGATTGTAAAAACACCAACATCTTTTCACCCAGAGCTGAAAGATGTTTTCAAACACAGAGGAGTCAGACAATGCAGCTGCAGAAACTCCACACGGTTCAACAGGCGGCTTACATGTTGAACACAGATAAATGTGCCGTTAAGGAGGGACACGAGAGAACCGGAGACATAAAGAAATGATGCAGTAGAGACGGTGCAGCACCATCCAGGACACTACAGTGAGTGAGTCGACACAGCAAGAGACACAAATAGGTGTTAAGTTGCAACATGTGGCAACACTGACAATCATACAGTGAGCCTCATACAGACGGTAAAATACTCCAATTATCCCACAACAAACTTGGTTGGTTTGCCATCCAGACTCTTGAAAAGACAATGATTTCACTGACATTTGCTTGGAGTGAATTAGTCTTTGATTGGATAAAGCTCACTGTATATTTTAAGGAAATATGCCTTCAGCTGATATTAGTAACAGTGTAAAACAGTTGCACACAGAGCTGAAAAACACAACAAAGTAAGGTATCGTTAAAATGGTCTTAATCTGGAAAACGGGGAAATATTTTCCACAGACTGATGAGATTTTAGCAGCTAAATCAGAGTTAGCTTAGTGTGCAACAGTGATATAAGAAAAGGGGAAAAAAGTGGAGTTTTAAAGGACAACGTCCCCAGTGGAGGGCATTTCTGGTAAAAGAACCATCATTAGTTTGAAATAAATTCATCTTTCATCACAGAAAAACACAACCGTTTAATTGGACGACATTTTAGCAAAAGATTTAAAAAAATTACTTCTTTTTTTTTGCAAAAACGTAGAATGAAAGATTCATAAAAATGAAATCAAAGACTATTATATCTATAATTCCAGTCTGTTTTAGGTAATTAGTGCCACCAAAGACCAGGAGAGGAGAGAGGAAATGGGAGAGCCTAATAATAAGATCCCAGAGTGTATTTGTTTTTAAGTTATCCTTTATATATTTATTCTTTGTTCTGGGATGTACTTTTATTTATTTATCTGTTTGCTTTCTATTTTCTCCCTCTTTTTTCCTCTTCTACCCAAAATATCTGTGACGTTGGGATAATCTAACCGTATAGAAAAGAGAATAGAAATAATAATGCAAAAAGAAAATAACTGAAAAAAGTATCTCCTAATCCGCATCTTGCGACACCAGCTGCTTATGTTCTGCGTTTTGTTTTTGTTTCGAATGTTTCCATTTTAATGTAAACTTCCTTGTTTGTTATTCATTCTATTATCTGGTTCATTGTTTTGTAGAACAATAACCTCTTTTTGGTTTTTGTCAGTCTGTAATGTTTGTTGTATATACAAAAATTAAAAGAAAAGATAGTTTTATATTATAGTTACAGTTTTTGTTTTCACTTGTTTCAGGTTTTCATTTTGTTAGTTTTACCTTTCAGAGGAGAGCCTTGCATAATACACACAGAGAAGAAAGACAGGCAGGAAGGAAACAGTTTCTTCTGAAAAGCGAACAGATCAAAGATCCAGTCAATATGAGGCAACGTTTCTTCTTACTGCGCTCTAATTAACCAGAACTGAAACGGACCCGGAGGTGCAGAGAGCCGCTACGTTTTTTAAAGTCAATCCTGCAGGATTACTGTTGTTGCTCTTCAGACACCGAATAATGACTTCTGCAGGCGCCATCAATGGACCAAACCCGACTCAGAGCAGGAAGAGAATACGCTGCTGCGACTTGAACTTAATTAGGCGTCACTTTTTAGTTCTTCACTTAAATACAAATTAAAGTTCCTATTTATTATCAGGCGACTTTTATAGAAAACGTTAGATTTATGCCTTGCATTGTACAGTATGTCCAATGTCAAGGATGTCAATCTGCAATTTGAACCACATCTAGATCTCAAGGAACGTATTGATAAAAACCTTTAGCAAACTGTTTTAACGCTAATAAACAGCTGTGTGCACATTAAGTGAGTTCTGCTCTACATATCTTTTCACACTGATCCGTCCCTCTTTAATGATTGTTTTCTGGAGATATATTAAACATTTTTGTGCTTTCGTATGGCAGTAAATGTGATTTCTGTGCTACAGCTGAGGCAGGTGGGAGTTAGCTAGCCGAATGTTGTTGACCATTCTTTGTGGAAAATTTGCAATAAACTCATGATTATGCATTAGCACGAAACATGTTGATTCTGTGTGAAATTGCAAAAACTGGAGGGACTGACTGTTTGGCAGCAAACAAAAAAAAACTGCTTGATAAAATAATATTTAAGCACCTTAGGTTTTATTTCTGCACCTCTCTGGAGTCCAGAGGGCCACATAAGAAGCTGTGTGCCCAGATTTGGCCCCAGAACCTTCAGTTTGACACACCATGTTGAGATAATTAATTTCAAAATAATGCAAAAAGCAAGCTGAACACTAGAGGGCGCTACCGCACTAAGGATTAGTGTCACTGTATGTCTTTAGCTCTGGTAATCAAAGCACTGATGTGCAATTTTGTGAATTTAAAAGGCCTAAACCTGGAATCGTTCTTTTATATAAAACTCCCTGTTTGCTACATCCAGGGAAAATATTAATGAAAATCAGCAAAATATCTGCTGATGTTTTACTGAACAATAATTGTTTTGTACTGGAACGCAGAAAGTTAGTATTTTAAAGCTCCTCATAGATTTACAGGGTGTTTCACTTGATACCTTCCTCCATGCTAAGATGTAAAGGACTTTGCAGAATAATTCACTCTAATGGGTTTTATTGAGTTTTCTTGCTGTTGTAAAAGACAGTAAAGTTACAGCTCAGCAGTGTTTTGTAGTATATTTACAGAATCTCAGATTCATTGGATAATATTCTGCAGATTCCCAATTAAATAAAATAAAAATTTTAAGGGTTATTCCAACAAATTAAAGGGACAGTATTATGTGTTTGCCATTTTATGGTAAAACCAAGTAACCATCTCACCTTCTGTTGTTAAACACATACTATATATGCCAAATATGACTTAGAATAAATTTTACTTTGTAACTTAATACCTTGAAATTGGGTCTCTGTCTCTTTAAAAGCTCCTGGTCTTTCTGTAACTCCGCGTTCATCACAACATGGCTCCTCTGTTAACCCTTTAACAACATTTTGACCAGCGTTGCATAATGAGCTCAGCAGATGTGCGATTCCACCAGGTGTTTGCTAATTGCTGCTGGCTAGTCTGAAGGAGCTGAGCCTCGAAGGCGGGGCTAGGTCCACCCAGCTGAATGGTTGCCATGGGAGAGTAAACTATTTCCAGATGTTTTCATGAGTTAATAACATTATAACATGATGTAAAGCTTAAAAGAGTAAATTTTACATAATAATACTTTTTTAATTATGCTTAAAAGTAAACCAAAACCTTTTCTAAAGTAAATAATTCCCACTTTGTGACTGATGTCTGAGGAAGGTCCTCTATAAATAAAATTTAATTACTAACTTCACAATAAAATATCATCATTTAAGATGTTTTTTATAGAGCACGCATTCTGTCATGACTTACTGAGAAAAGTTCATCTGCTGAGACTCTGCTGCTGCATCACCAGGTATAATAGGAACTATAAAATAACTGCTCAAGTCAGCAGCTACCCGACCTTAATATAAAAGTTAAACAACAGTTTTCTTTCTACCTTCACAGTAAAACTTCGTCCTCAGAGTGGGACGTCCTGTCAGAATAAAACGTCAAACCTTCCATCCCTGAATCAAAGCAACATCTAAAATCGCCCACAGCGTCCCAGAACTGAGCAGATGGCTAAAAAAAGCAGCTGGAGCTTTTTGTGTGCAGCGCCGCGCTCCTTGAGGCCGGGCGAAGTGTCTTGTTTCTGGGACAGATCGCCTTGTAGAGCGGGCCTGGGGGATCTCCGACCCAACGGGCTCAGGCTGCTGCAGACGGGCTCAGTCAAATTTAGAAGTCCCATCGATGAAAGAGATTGGCGTTTCTTGTAAGATCTGATTCTGATGACGCTACAAGGCGGCTCAGAACAGCTGCAGACGGCGGAAAATATGTTAGGTTTTTTCTACTAACCTGATGAATTTCAGTTACGTTTTTAATACATTTAAAGGGCCAGTGTTCGCTTAAATCAGCGTTTTGTAGCTTTACATCAAAATCATACCCGAAGCACCACTTTGATATTTTCATTCACGTTTTAGAAATCCTCTAATCTCCATGGCAACCATTCAGCTCGGTGGACGTAGCCCTTCCTGGAGGCTCCTCACAGGGCACCGCCCACTCAGCTCCTTCAGACTAGCCAGCAGCAATCAGCAAACACCTCAAGGATCTGCTGACCTCATCATACGAGCTACTTCACTGATAAAAACGTTTTTAAAGGGTCACTAGAGGAGCCATGTTGCGATGACTTCAGAGAGAGCGCGAGGATTTAAAGAGACAGAGGCCCAATTTCAAGACATATTTGACATTTATAGCATTTTTTAACAACTGAAGGTAATATAGTTACTTGATCATAAAGTTTAGTAGTATTGACTTACATTTACTTGAGTAACTGTTTTGGATAAAAAATATTTTTATTATGCTGTATTTTTTATTCTTACTTGAGTAAATTTTCTGGATTTTCTACCTGCTAAATGAAAAACAAACATATTTTAACCAAAAATTCACCAGACACACATCTGCAGGTTTTGTTAAAGTTTCATAAGTTTTATTTTGAAAGAAACTGATTTGGAAAAATTTAATTTGCCTGATTTTATTACTTTGATGAATTTTGTCATTTTGGTCCTTAAAATACCAAAATTTCGACTTAATTTTATATTTTTAAATATTAAATGATTGGTAATTTGATCAGTTACTCAGTAATTGAGTAAACTTTTTACCAAATACGTTTTTACTCTTACTTGAGTAATTTCTTGGCTACTTTTTACTAGAGTACAAGTTTTGGGTACTCTACCCATCTCTGGTTAGCTTAGCTACAAAATGCCTCAATGTGCCTGGAAACAAACATAACCTGCCTCTTTAAGTCAAATTAAGCCTAATAAATGAACCTCAGCTGGTTATAAAAATAAAAATATTCACTGTAAGTCAACCACATCGGCCTCTCTGCCTCGCAGACAAACACTGCGGTAACGAGCTGCAGTTTCCATGGCAACTCTGAGGTAGTGCTGAGGAGGCTGTGATTGGCTGACAGGCTGGGTCAGGTCGTACCATGTCGGAGGGCTTGAAGGGGTTCCCCTGGCCGCTGATGCCGCCAGAGATACTGAAGCCGAGGCCGGGGTTCTTCTCTATCCTCACACACAGCTAGGCAGGAAGAGCAGAGAGACACAGCTGAAAGTGAAACGCACGCACGGCGAAAACTGCAGAGAGCAAACAAACACGAGGAGCGGCGCTTCGGCGGCTATCTGGAACAACCAGGCCACCAATAACGCTGTCAGGGTTTTCTGTTTGGCATAATGGGAAGCTGTCTCTTGCAATGAAGGGGGAAAACAAGAAAAACAAAAAAACCCGGAGGCAGGTCGTGGTGCAGACTGGTGCAAATGACTTCATGTCCCTTTCTGAGCTCTCCATCTGCGCAGCGTTTCTGACTGCGACTGACACCTCCGGCTCTGTTTCAGCACAGACTGTGGCTCCGTGGCGGCTAAGTTACATAATTATCTCTACATTTTATTAATATTAGCTGCTTGTTTATTGCAGCGACATTGTAAAAAGAAAGAAAAAACCTTACAAAGTATTTACAGTCTAGTTTCTAGTGTAAATATATTAGTACTCTTGAAATAAGACAAATGTAACATGCAAGCAGTTTGTCAACAAGACACAGGAGCTTGTTTTTATTGAATAATTAAGTAATATTGATGGAAAGGTGCAGATTATTTTACTTATAACAAGATATTTTTTCCATGTCATAATTGATATAATCTGCCAGGGAAACAGTATTTTTTCATCAATATTGATGAATTATTGACTGGAAACAAACTCTTATTTCTGGCTGAAAAGTTACTTTAAGTTGGTTTTGTCTTTTTTCAAGTGATCTGAGCCAGAAAAAAGACCAAAAACACTTCAGATAAGATTTAGAGTTTTTGCAGTGATGTTGGTCAAACTATTAAATTCTATTATTGGAATTATTGGTCTAATTTCTAGAGCAATATGTTAGTACACTTGATATAAGTAAAACTAACTTACATGTGAGCTTGTTTTAAGTAAATAATTCCTTAACATTAATAATAAAAAAGTGGCACTTCATTTATAACAAGATATTTTTCTCCTTTTATGAGTGAAAAAAATCCACCAGTGGAATTAAATTGTCACCACTAAGGAATTATTTACATAAAACAAGCTCCTATATCTTGTTAAAAATTGACTTTAGGTTAGTTTTGTCTTAATTCAACCAAAATCACTTGGTAAGATTTAGAGTTTTTGCAATCAGCAAACATCTTAGTACACTTGAAATAAGATAAAACCTAAAAGTAACGTTTTAACAAGACATAGGGGCTAAGAATTAAGTAAAAAAATTCCTTAATATTAATAAAAAAACATACTAATTTACTTAAAACAAGATATTTTTCTGCCAGTGGAAGTAGTTAATCTATTATATTAAATATTTACATAAAAAAGCTCCTATATCTTCCTAAAAAGTTACTTTATAAGTTAGTTTTGCTTTAAATCAAGTATGCTAACATATCTGCACTATAAACGAGACCAAATATAGTTGGTAAGACTGACTTTATGTTTTTTACATCAAAATCTGCCTGTGGAAAATCAGCCATTGCTGTATTTGAGGAATGCTAACGTTTCTTGTGTCTCAGCAGCAGAACCAGCACAGCCTGCTAGCGTCTCCATACCTGCTCTTGGAAACCGTCGGTGCTTTTCTGGCCTTTAGTCTGCAGCAGGCAGCGGGCGCTCTGAGGACGCGGGTTGGTGTGGGTTGCCATGACGGCCTGGTTGCTGTGGGTCATGCCTTGATTCATGTGGTACTGCGGGTTGGTAGCCGGCTGATGGGAGGGGTGGGGGTTGTACTGAGACTGGTTCCCAGATGATGACAGCGCCATGGGCAGGCCGCCGCTGGGGTACGCCTGGCCAGGGGAGGGAAGGCCTGACCAAAACACAAAGCGAACTAAAGTTTGGTTTCTCATTTAAATGTCTGGGTTCCCCCAGAAAACTTGACAGGAAATTTGAAAATTTGACCAGGTGGTTACTGGAAAACACTGCTGACAAAACTCAAACGCCAACTATCGTCTTTTAAGACTATTTTTAAAAAGATTTTTAAGATTATAGAGTCAAAATAAGAAGTTAAGTGACTTCTTATTGACTTAAATATGAAGAATGTTGGTCTTTAACACGACTTCTTCATGTGTTCCTGATTACAAAACCATTCAATTTCCTTCCACATCACAAATATGAAGTATTTTGTATTCACTAAATTGCAAATACTTCATCAATATGACAAAATGTTAGAAAATATTGATACGTTTCACTGCAAAAACCCAAAATCTCACCAAGTAACTTTAATGTAGTTTCTAGTGCAAACAGCTTAGCTCACTTGGAAGAAGAGAAAACTTTGTTTGAACTTGTTTTAACTAAATAATTCCTTAATATTGATGAAATAGTGCTGGTCCTACTAGCAGATTGTTTCACTTATGACAAGGGTAAAATGTTACAGCTGAATTAATCTGCCAATGGAACCAGTACTTTTTCACCAGTATTAAAGAATCATTCACTGAAAAGTTAGTTCTCTTATTTAAAGTCAGATATTAGAAACTAGATTAAAATACTTCATCAGGTTTTGTGTTTTTGCAGAGCTTATTTTAGGCACATGGGGAAAATGTCTTAAAATAAGAGAAAACTTTTCAGCAATAAAAATGAGCTTATTTCAAATAAATAATTTCTTAATATTGATGAAAAAGACCTTCTTCATCAATATTAAGGAATTATTTAGTTAAAATAAGATCAAATAGCTACTTTTACTCACTGCACTTGTTTTACTTCAAGTACAGTAAGATAAAAATGGTAAGATTTCATGTGCTGCAAGGCATTAAATGTAAAATAAAGCTCATTAAAGCGTAGCATGGAGGTCTGCTGCTTACCCTGTGAGACGTTGCCTTGGTACTGGCCCGGACCGCCTGCTGGTACCACTGACAGCGACATTCCTTGCTGGTATTGGCCCCCCTTGTTCATCATCCCGTCGTAAACCTGCTGCCCGACAACGCGGTGAGGCGCGGCGGCCGAGGACGAGGAGGTGGAGGTGACGATCATGGTGTTGTGTGACTGATGGGAGGGGTTGTGTGGATGTCCGCCCTGTGGGAACAAGAACCACAAAATGACAACTAGTCACAATCACAGCGGCGCTGCCACTCGCCACTTCCCTAAAACCAGGTTTTACTTTTCTCATGTCTGAGTTCACTGGGTTTACATTCACTGATTTATCGACCTTTTTCATGAGGTTCTCAGGTGGAACGTCTCTTCGGCCGAGTGAGTAGGGAGCCCACTGGTTGCTCCCTGTCACCCCCTCCTGGTCATTATCCAGCATTGCAGCCTGCTGAGAAGGCGTCTGGGAAAAAGAGACGGACAGAAAAATACTGAAAAGGTTCACAGCAGTAATTCTCCTGAGCTTCAGCTGGTGAGATTACACCTTAAAAATAAGATTTTAACCAAAGTGCTTTGATGCAACTTTTAAGAATTTGAGATTCTTTCATTGAAACTTAAATGCTAGTTCCACAGAAGTCACAATTTATTGGTATGTTTTTCTGTAGAGCAAAACTGTAACAAGTTTAAAATTGTTTAAACCTGGAGCTAACCTGAGTCCTAATCTGGTCACAAATAGGCAGATTTACTTTAATCTTTTCAGATCAAAAGTCAGAATTCGGAGAACAAACTCAGAATTTTGAGAAAAAAAACTGAATTCTGAGAAAAAAGTTTGATTCATGATTAAGTCAAAATTCTTAGAAAAAAGTCAGAATTCTGACTTTAAAGTCAATTCCAAGAAAGATTTTTAATTCTGAGAAAAAAGTCAAAAATTTTCAGAAAAAACATTTCAGAAAAAAATAATTCAGAGGAAAAAAAGTTAGATTCTGATTTAAAAGTCAGAATTCAGAGTCTAAGGTCAAATCTGACACAAAAATCTAAAGTTTTAGGAAAAACGTCACAATCCTTAAAGTCAGAATTTTGAATTTAAAGTCAAAATTCTCAATTTAAAACCAGAATTTTGAGAAAACAGTCTTGATTCCCCCCCAGCAGTCCAAATCCTCTTCCGCAAATGTAGTTCACTTTAATAAGTCACAAATATCTCATATAGTGGATTCATATAAGCCAGGCAGGATTCCTGTGACTCTTCTAGTGGTTTGGATAAAACATGAATGTTTAAACAGCGATATAAACAGTCACAAACAAACAAAGAACATTTAATGTGGTTAAAACGACCACCGCCTGCAGCTCCCCAAAGCTTTTTGTGATCACATGTATGCAGTGACTGTAATCAGGTTTCAGTTCTCTCATCAGGATACTCACGGTGATGGCAGACGGAGGCGGAGGTAGTGGCAGCCAGCGGCCAGCAGGGGGCTCATGCCTAGTGTTATTGTAAAGGTTAAAGTTCAAAGTGGTGCTGCGCCCCTGGCCGTGACCCCCGCCCTGATAGAGCATGCCCAGGGTGAGCGTGTTGTGCTTTAGGACACCACTCTGATTGGAGGAGACAACATCACATGACATGGGTGAATGACGGGGGGAGGGGCAAAGGGGCGGAGCCAACACAGCGAGCCAGCACAGCTCCACAACAAAACAAACAACAACACCGATATAAAATCAACAACAACAACAACAACAGTGCAGAGTTGCTGAAAGCACAGAAAAATGTTAGCTAGTGATTGGTCAATACGCACAAAACAGGAAGTGGATCAGTTCATTCCAGCAACTGCATCCTTAACACTTAACCACGAGTTTTAAAATGTTACTGGAAAAAATAATCACAACCAGATGTAGCTTTCTGCATGACTAAATAAGAGATGTGTCTATTTTTATCAACCTTTTTGTTTTGCCCAATTCTCCTGCTTCTGTCTGAAAGGAGTATTAACATTTTAATTCATTCAGAAAAAATAAAATGAAAAAATCAGAGCAGAATGGTGGTAAGGAAAACTTAAAAGCTGCTCAGCTGTAATAAGAGGGATTGGACTGGTGTAATATCAATGAATAAGTTTCCAAAGATTATTGAGAATAATATAAATTATTTTTGAAATGCCATTTTTCTGGTAAAGTGTAAACATACCTGCAATATTTTGACTTTACATGGTTTTGTTTTCTTTTCAGAGACGCCTCCCCAAATTAATCAGGGTGGTATGAATACTTTAGGCCTTAACTGTACCACACACAAATTATTTGAAAGTAAATATTTTGTTTGTACAGGGAGTTATTGTTTTCAACTTCACTAACATCTGTGTACAGATGTGAAGACAATGTAAAACTTCAAAATATCATCTTTGAGAATCTGTGATTTAGAGGATTTCTCAACTTTTTTCAGACAAGTGAAAACAATTAAAAGGAATTTCAGCATTATATTGAGATTTTCTGTCAATTTTAAATAAAATCTCTTTTCTAAAATCATCTGGATTTTAGAAAAGAGATGACACTGTATGCGGGCCAGTGTACACAGAAAAAGGAGTCAATTTCCATAACAAAACTCAGAAGTTTCAAGACTAATTTAAGAAATTTTCTACAAAAAATCCTGAAGTTTCAGAGTTTGAAAAGTTGAACATAAAGCTCAGAAATTTTGAGATTATTCTCTGAAAGCTTAGAGAGAAAAAAAACAACAAAAAACAGACATTTCTGAGTTTCAAAAGAGAAAAATGTTTAAAAAATTACTGGGTAGGAGGAGCTTCTAGCAAATGTTCGACTTTTCAAACAGAAAAAACCCTGAAATTTTGATCTCAAAACATTTATAGAAAAAAAAACCTGAGTTTCAAAAATGAAAAATGTTTGGCATTTTCCTAAAAAAAATGTAGATTAATCTCAAATTTTCTGTTTTTCCTAGCAAATTTTCATCTTTTAAAACACAAAGAAAAACACCTGAAATGTTGAGATTAATTAAAAAAAAAAAAAAAAACTTCCCCAAAAGTCAAAAATGTTTTGACTTTTTTCCTAAATTGTTTTTAATATTAATCTCAAATTTTCTGCTTTTCTAGCTAATTTTCATCTTTTAAAACATGGAGAAAAAAATCTGAAATTTTGAGACTAATTTCAAAAGAATTTCTACAAAAATCTAAACATTTCTGAGTTTTAAAAGTGAAAAAATGTAAACGTTTAAACTTAGGCTTTTTCTCCAAGAAATTTCTGAGGTATCAAAATGTCTGTTTTTGTAGCAAATTCTCAAACTTAGACATTTCATTGTTTGTTCTTGCAGATTTTAGAGATTAATCTCAAAGATGTTTTGGTGGAAATTTCCTCCATTTTTCTATCTACCATGACCTGATTGATGCGCCATCATATTTTAGTCACTTTTCGCCTTGAATAAAAAAGAAAAGGATAAAATGAGACAGGACCAGATTGCTCGGTAGAATGGAGATTTTGCTGAACTGAATGTAAGGAAATGTGACTCTTCAAGCACATATCCATCGGCGAGTGTGCGGTTGATCAGGCTGACAGCGACAGTGTGGAGCGGACACACATGCAGCCTTACAACCTTACAACACAGACTAACACGGATACAGACAGAGGGGCTTCTCAACGCTGTGTGTTTACGTGTGTGTGTGCTGTAAGCATGTTTTCTGGGGAGGACGTACTCTGTCCAACCGCTTGGCCTCTATGTGTCTGAGGAGCTGCTGCCTCCAGTCGGCGGGCATCTTGGAGGTGATGTCCTCGGGTTTCTGCGGGACAACGGGTCGCACTTTGATGGTGTCCTCAGACGGTTTCTCGGGGCAGGTGGCCAGGGTGTAGTCGGGCGGCATCTTCTCCAGCAGGGCGGCCATGGTGGGGCGAGCCGACACGGGGCGGGCCTGAGGGGGCAAAACGTACAAACACAAAGGGAAGAGAGCGAAGGGAGTGCAGAGTATGGAACTGTTGCAAAAAGTATGTTTTACAGTGTCATTGTAATGATTTTAAGAATCAAGATTTGTGCAGTTCATTAATACAAACAAAATAAATGTAACAGTTATTGAAGAAGAATTTGAACTCATCTGAAATATGTCTACATGTTGGTCAGAACATTCCAGTAGAAAAAAACAATTAAAATAAAACATATTCTAAATGTTTCAATATGTGAAAATGCTCTCAAAAACAGAGATGATTGACAGCGCTAAGTCCCGCCTCCTGGCTCTGATTGGTTGTTTCTAGTTAGCATTGGAAAAAGGAAAAAGAGCTCGATATTTTCACTGTCGTGTCACAATAACAGTTTCAACAAACATGTAAAAAATACATTTTTATAAAACCTAAATACTTTAAACAGAATGAGCACCGTAGTGAAAACATATAATTTGAGTAAACAGCCACAGAGGCACCAAGTGCCCTACTTTCTCCTGCTGAACGACAGCAGATGAAATGCTTCGCCATCTAATCAGGTATGCTGTTGGACCCATCTCTGTGGGTATTTTAGGAACATCTGACTTGTAACGAACCCAGAATATCTTGAAGGGATTATTTATGAAGGAGTGGGTCTTAAAAACAAGGAAGCAGGATGAGCAGCATCCTCACTCACACCGAGATAATTAAAGGAAAGAATCGAGAAGCTGTTGTAATCCCAGATCCTTAAACTCCTCAGCCAATATAGGCCATTTCTCTGCGTGTTCCAGGAATATAAGCAGCTGCATACGCCTGAGTTCAGGAATCTGAACAGCATCAAAAGAAATTTGACTACAGTTGCAAGATTATTACCTAATTCATGGAAGATGGAATAGATGTTTTTGGGCTCTTATTCCAGATAGCAAGTGGCTAGCTAATGAAATGCTACAAAATGCTACTGAGTTAAGGTTGCCTCTCCTGTATCTGTTGCAACATTCTGCCAGTCAGCTGGCTGAAAGGAAGCTTCAACAGGCCGACTCCAACTAATTAACACCAAACAAGATCTAATATTCTGCCTGCTAAGGAAATAAAAAAGGATTCCTCATCTCAGAGTGTTTTTGCTTCAGCTTATGAATAAAACTCCAGTGATTTATTTATGAATCCCTACAACTGCTTAAATCATTTATATTTACAGGTGAAGCTAACTTACTGGAAACTCAACAGAAGGATCTACTGAGCCATCCAACAAACCAATGTGTGGGCATAAGATGATCATATGCATTAGCTGACAGTGAATAACTTTAAAGTGATGCATGTGATAAAGAAAATGTAAACATATCTATAGTTGTTACAATACTTCAGATATTATTAGGATTTATTTTTTTTCTTTAAATATAAATCTAAAACATAGACCAGGTTTAAATGTGTTTTCATTTTCCTGATGGATCTTATTACAGTTGTCTTATTTCCGTGGGGTTTTATTATCATGTGTTGTAGGAAACAAGAAGTATTATGTTGTAATACTGCTATAATGAGAGGTAGAAGCCACATAATTATCAGTAGAAAATTGCCACTGAGAAGCAAATATTTCTTCTTTGACAAATAGTTTACGTTTAAAATGTGACCTGCTGAGAAAGAAAATTATACAAATAGTAGAAAGCTTTGAAAAACAATAAGTTATTTTATAGATGGGAAAACTGCTTTCACTTTAACCAAAACAAAAGTTATATATCTAATTATACATAAACTGATTTAAATATAGATGAAATCAAAAACTCAAAACCCAGCTTATAAAGTGAAGAGAAGCAGCTAAAGGGTTTTTTTTTTTTTTTTTTGCATTACCTGAGATGCTCCGTACGTTTCGGTGCTGTAGCTCCGAGCAGACAGGGGGCGACGCTGAGTCAGACTTTTGGTCGGATAACCAATCATGGGCTTCTTCTGCTCCTGGTAAGTGGTGTAGTCGTCGTCGTAGCGACCGTTTCTCTTGTTGTGCATCATCTGATTTTGGTTGTCAGACATGTTGGTGAGGGCAGAATGCTCCATGGGGGACGAGTAGGCAAGAGCCCGACTGTAATGCGGCGGGTCCGTCTGAGTCCAAACAAACAAATTATATCAGCTTGTTTTTATCACAATCGGTGCACAGCACCTATATTAGCAAATCAGGAGTATAAATTAAATCAAACAACTGAAATAAGACACACATTTCTCTTTTGACAAGACAGAAAATCTTCGTATATCAGACGCACACTGCAAAAACACAAAATCTTACCAAGTAGTTTTGGTTTAGTTTATAGTGCAAATATCTTAGTACACCTGAAATAAGACAAAACTAACTTACAAGTAATTTTTTAGCAAGATTTCAAGTCAATAATTTTTTTTCTCGCAAATATGTGACTTTTCAAGCTCAGAAATTTCCAAGTTTTTTCTAGAAAATGTCTGAGATTTTTGTTAGAAATGTACCAGTTTTTTCTATCTGCAGTGGCCTTTATACACTGTCAAAAGATGTACATTTTACTAATTTGATTCAAATTATTTTATTTTATTGCTGTATTTTAAATCTGTTGGCATGAAAGAGTATAAACACAAAAGTAATTGTATTTTTGGTGGAATAGCCAGAAATACAGTTTAAAAGACGAAAGACTTGATTTCCTGAAAATACACTGTAAAAACACAAAATCTTGCAAAGTATTTTTGATTTAGGTTTTAGTGCAAATATTTTACTACACTTAAAATAAAACAAACTTATAAGTAATTCTTCAGCAAGATAAAGAAACTTGTTTTAAGTCAGTAATTCCTTAATATTGGTGGAAAAGTAGCAGGTCCACTGCCAGATTAATTCACTCATAAAACGGGAGAAACATCTTGTTATAAGTCTGTTTTGTCTGATTTCAAATATACTGTCTGCATTAGAAACTAGACGCAAATGACTTGGTAAGATGTTGCGTTTTTTGCAGTGCACACTTTATGAACAGTATAAAAGAAAACTGTAATAATTAGAATGTCATAAAAACGTAACAGAAAGGATTTGCAATCACTCAATCAAAAAAAAAAACACTTCAACACAACAAGATTAGCAGATCTGTTTTTGATTACCGTAATTGCTTTCATATACTTACAGCAGCACATATGCTGTGTGGATTAACATGAACACATTTTTGATGTTGGACATGTTATGTGATGAATTTTAAAGAGGCATTGTTTTCTTTTTTTTTACTGGCTCCTACCTGATGCTTGTACTGAGCTTCCTGTAGCGCCTCCTGCTGGGCTTCATGAACTCTGCGAAACAAGGCGAGCTCAGTGGAGCTCACCAAAGAGTCGGCTCTCCTCAGAAAGCCTGGCCTGGAGCGCTGAGTTGAGATAGTTTGCTGCTGCTGGCTGGACGGGCCGTCCTGGTTGATTGGGGCTTGGGGGAATGAAAACATCTCCAGCGGTGGATACGCGCGATACCGAGGACTCACAAGCTCCTTGGGTAGCGTCTTTCCCGGTTGACTCAAGTAATCCATGGCCTTTGAGGAGTGGTTTACATAATCTGGTGTGTTGGGGAATGGAGGAGGGATCCTGCGATCTATGGTCACCTGATTGGGTAGAAAGTTCATCAATGAGTCAGTGGAAAGGATTCAGGCATCATCGTTGACATGGTAAACTTGGTATTTGAGAATTATCTGAATTTACCCCCAAAATGCTGCATTTATTTAAAAAATTTTGAACTACATTGCAACGTGACGTCATCCCACCCCTCAGTTTCCTGCTGGAGGGAAAAACCTGCTTGGCACTTATGACTACCATAAAAAGTTGTCAACATTATGTGCTAAATCTTAACTGTACGTGTGACATCTGTAGGAAAAAGAGATGTGGTGATTTCCTCCTAATTGTCAACAATATGATAACTAGATAACAAGCTCCAAGGTGTCACATTTCACTTTTTTAATTAAAAAGAAGAAACAGCGAGGGAGAGAGAAGTCGGTCAGTTATGCTAGCTTGACTATGACAATCTTAACATGTAGATGTGCTGCAGAATTCGGAGTGTTTCACTTCAGTTAATTTTTTATGTTTTTGAAAAAGGCAAGATGTTTAAATTAGCTAATCAATCACTGCTGTGTTCAGGTGATCACTTATCAATAATAAACATTAAACAAGCATAAAATAGTAATTGAATGAATGTAATGTGCTTTGTGTGTAAAATGTTGACGTACTG
Organism: Poecilia mexicana; assembly: GCF_051168715.1. Classification (NCBI taxonomy): domain Eukaryota; kingdom Metazoa; phylum Chordata; class Actinopteri; order Cyprinodontiformes; family Poeciliidae; genus Poecilia; species Poecilia mexicana. Next base: position 93,344 of record NW_028263373.1, on the reverse strand, counting down.
ATACATTAGTGGAGCTGTTGTAAGTCAGTTGCCATGGCAACGTATCTGTGTATAGACAGACAGTCAGTTTTGAGTTGTTCTTTAATAAGTTTGTCTGTGTGATTTTCACTTTGTGGCGCACTGCACTAAATTAATAAGACCTACATCTCCAGGTTTCATTTTGTTAACTGAGTTGTTCTATCGCAGCAAGTAGGAGAATCAACTTTCTGTCCTGCAGAGTTGTGCACCTGTGCAAAGTTTCTGGATGTAAACGATATCTACATTTCCTCACACAGACACAATGACATATTTTATATATATGCATTTCTGACCTGGGGGTTGTAGTTCTGGTCAAAATGATAGGCCTTGTGAGGAATGGCAGGTTTTTGATTTTGTCCAGACTGATTCTGGTTGCCGCCTCCGTGTCCCGGGAAGCCCAGCTCATCATCTAACATGGGGGCAGACTGAGACCGAGACATGCTGGTCTGCTCCATGGAACCAAGGAGCTCTGGGCGGTCCAAACTGGTCTGCTGCTCAATGGATGAACTGTAGCTTTCCATGGGAATACTTGGAAGAAAGATGAAAATACAAGGCAACATCAGAAACTCAAAGATCCAATCTTTTTCTGATCAGTGAACGTATCATGTTAGAAACTCAACTTTAGCTACACTCAGTATAATTTCAAAACAAAAAGGAGATATTTGTTAAAACTGGGCTTCTCTCTCACACACATACATACAGTGGGAAGTTTACTCTGTTAATAATAATATATTATTTTAATTACAATTAATGGTAGGGAGGCTATAAAGGAACGTTTTGAAGATTATTCCTGAACATAATCAGAACTGTCTAAAATCGTTATCAGCAGGCCAAAGACTTACACAAATCTTACACAAGTCTTTGGTAGTAATCTCTAGAAATCTCTCTTGATTCTCAGCCTAAGTATGAATACTGAACTGACCTGTAGACTTTATAGGAGCCGATGTCGATCTCATCTATGCTCTGGGACTTCTTAAACTTGGATCTGGTCTCCTTCATCATGGGGGAAAGTCGGTCGGAGCTTTTACTCATCACCACTGTGACCTTGTTTCCCCCGCTGATGGTGAGCTGGTCCTTCCTGATCTGCTCCCCCTGGCTGTTGTGATACGTCCAGGATCCGGGTAAAGGTCCTGAGCCCTGCTCCAGTCTGGAAATAAAAAATCAGATAATCGATTGGAACTAATTTTAATATAATAAACCATAAACCAGTATTAGTTGTGAGTCTATTAACTGTCAGCGTCTCCAGTGGCTCACCGTGAGTCCATGTCCTTGCGGTCAGGATTGGGGCTTGAGGTTGGCGTCAGGTCCAGCTTTGAGGGGAAAGCAGTCCTGTCCTCCAACGGGCTGGGCGTCCTGGTCCAATTCTGCCAGGGGTTTTGGGAAGAAGGTCCAGAGGATTGTGGGTCGTTATCCGGGGTGGAGCGCTGGTTTCCGTGGTAGGGGAGTGTCTGGGTATCCAGCTCCAAGGGGACTCCTACGATCCGATCTTGCCTGAGGAGGGGCCGGCGGCCGTGAGCCGACTGGCTGCGGGGTTTGGAGCCCAGCGGCGGATTGCCCTGACTCGTGTTAGAGGACGTCGGGTCCATCGGAGACTCCTCAGCGTCAAAACCCGTGTTGTCATAGTGCTGAGCCTCCGACCAATCAAAAGGCTCGCTGAGCGGACGCCGATCTCCCCGTTGCTGCAGCGTTCCCGATGGAGGGGTTTCTCTCTGAGACAGCAGGGGCTTGGAGTCAATAGGCTTTGGGAATGACTGTGCAAGTCTACGGAAATAAAACACATTAGGAGTCACTTAAAGAGAACAAACTGAACTGTTTCATAGTTGGTGCATCGTGAACGTGTGCTGCAGAACAACCCACTGGCACTGGGAACCGGACAGCTTTCTCTGATGTTCCTCCTAAACATCAACTGGGCAAAGAACCATGTTTGGAGTAATTATGTTTCTAAGAGGATGGATGCCAAATGCAAGTGCCTTCAAACTCTTTTCACTGTCAACAAATATGTTTTACGAGGATGCAGGCAAATAAACAAAAAAAACGCATCGTAGAGACTGAGATCTGAACAGACGTGAAATAACTAATATAATGTTGAAAGAAATTACAGAGTAAAAGTGGGATAGAAAGACTGGGAAACTAAGAGGAAGTCTGTTTCTAGTGCAGGAGCTTTTCTAAGTCAAGCACCAGAAAAATCTGGATTATTAGATCCAAAAATGTAATTTTTCAGGGATCCGAAACATTTTGTATCTGCATATGTTTATTTTTGAAGACTCAAACTAGCAGAGTTTCTCAGTCCTCCATGAAAATACACAAGTTTGATTTAAATTAACTGTAGATACTAAATAAGCTTGAGGTTTAAGCACAAAACATTCAGTAAATATCTTCTCTTTTTCTATTTGTTGATGACTTTCACTTAAAAATTAAAATAATTTCTATTTATTATATATTTTAATTATAACTGCTACCTGATATATTTAACAAATAGATATAAGAAAATTTTTTACAAGATTTAATCTCAGGTAAACAGATTTATTGAAAATATTTTTAATTATTTGTCAGTAATACACAGTCTGACTTTAATAAAAACTAATCATCACGCCTGAGGCCATAATGTAAGAGATTTGGCTTGCGATCTGAGATTACATTTTTTTACTGCTGTTCATTACTGCGAGACAGAAACCAGATTCAAAACACGTTTTGATATTAATTTTTAATGCGATTCTCAGTTCCACATACGTCAGCTTATATCATTAATGTGCAATACCCTCCGCAGAGGAGCCATGCCTCTTTAATTGGTTCTTTTCATCTCTCTGTGCAAAAAGCAACGCGCCTCCAAACAGTGGATCCCACACAGGAAGCCTCTTCAAACCAGAGAAAGAACCAACTGAACAGCAATCTGCAGCATCTTAACAAGACTCTCTGACCTTCACGAGCAAACAGACAGGCGAGAAGGTTGCACAAAGATGGAGGGAGAAGAGAAAAGATGGAGCGAGTTGAAAGATGGGTGAGATATGCAAGAGATGGAGAAAACTGCAGGAGAAAAGTTGATAATAGATGAGATGTTTGATGAGAACATTTGCTGCAAAAACACAAAATAAGACAAAACTAACTTGCAAGAGACTGTTTAGCAAGATATATGAGCTTGTTTTAAATAAATAATTCCTTTATATCACTGAAAATGGTGAATTATTTCACTTATTATCAGGGGTGTCACTAGGTTTTAAACATTAGGGGTCTTAGTCCCCAGGAAATGAATGGGCAAGTACAAAATTTTTCAAACAACAACAAAAACAAAGAAGCTGCTTTTCTACTTTTAAAACAGTATTCAGAGTAACAGAAGCCTCTACAAATGCTATGAAATATGACTATAAACAGTTAATCAATATGATTAAATGTTTTAACATGGAAATGTGCACCTTCTAAGTAAGTACAGCGATATTTCCCAGACTGTTTCAATATAAAGTAAAGGGAAGCTGACAGATTTATGATCATATTTAATTTAAAAACGACATTTTAAACTGATATTCTGGCAACATTATATTAAATTTGTTGGCAAACAAAAAATTATATCAGCAACAAAAAAACACCAAATTATTCAAAGGGGGGTTGATAATATTTCAGGGGCTCGGGGCCCCATAAAACAGGTCTTGTGACGCCACTGCTTCTAACGAGACATTTTCCCCATGCTTAAGTGAAATAATCTGCCAGTGGAGCTAGTATGTTAATCAATATTAAGCAAGTATTAACTCAAAAATATACTTGTGAGTTACTTTTGTCTTATTTCAGGTGAACCAAGATGTTTCCTGTAGCAACGAGACAGAAAATCCTCCTTCAGATGTCGGTGTGTTTACCTGTTGGTCCAGTGAGTTTGAGGGGCCTGGTCCTTACTGGGGGCGGGCAGGGCAGGAGTGTGTGCGTGCGCATGAGAGTGTGTGTGTGAGTGTGTGTTGGCGGACGGATTGGAGGAGCCTGAGGAGCCCTGAGAGGGCGAGTAGTCGGAGTACGTGGCCGAGGAGCCACTGTGGTTCAGACAGTGGAGCTTATCGACCTCCTCGTCTGTCGACTCTGGACGGGGACACAGAAGGACAAACGTCTCTTCATAAAATGTCTCACCTGCAGAATTTTAGGTTTAAGCAGAGTTGGGTAGTAACTAGTTACATTTACTTGAGGAACCTTTTGAAAAAAATTACTTTTAGGAGTATTTTTACTGTGCTGTACTTTTTACTTTTACTTGGTTAATCTTCTGTGAAGTATCGCTACTGTAACATGAGTAAAATTTCTGGATTTTCTACCCGCTGAACGAAAAACAAAAAAAATCACCAGACACAGACACACACCTGCAGTTTGTGTTAAAGTTTATAAGTTTTTTATTGAAAGAAACTGATTGTGAAAAATGTCTTATGTTATTTTTGTTAATTATATGAATTATTGTCATTTTGGTTCTTAAAAAAAGCTAAATGTCCACTTAACTTTATATTTTGGATGATGTAAGTTTAAAAAAATTAAATGATTGATAATTTGATGAGATACTCTGTACTCAGGTGGACTTTTTAACCAAATACTTTTTTACTTTTTACTTGAGTAATTTTGGATACTTCTTACTTTTACTTGTGTAAAAATAAGTTGAAGTGGTGCTGCTCTTACTTGAATACAGTTTTCTGATACTTTTAGAGCAGATTAGGATCTGCCTAATGTTCACTACATTTTTTAACAAAATAATTCTCGCATACAGATTTTAGCCTGCTCAGTTCTCTGGTTGCTAGGTGACGGGGTAGGCTTTGCTGGGTTGCTAGGTAACAGGCTGGGTTGCTAGGTGAGGGGAGGGGCTAATACCGCAAGTTTTTGAAGCAGCTCATTATTCAGACACCAAAAACCATGAACTTATTGCCAAAAACGGGCTTTTTTAAAACTGTTTAAGCGGCTTTCAGAAGCAGAAAAAACGCAAGTGGAAGTACAAAAGCACGCAAAATGTAAATTTATCATCATCCGTCCCTTTTAAGGAATGTTTTCACAGCTGTAAATTTTAATAAATGAAGACTTTCCTTATTTTTTCACTGACTGAACCGCTGTAGATAGACATAGAAACCAAATATGAAGCAAAGCAGACGAGCTATTTGGGTTTTTTATTCCCCGTAGAGCTCACATTAAAGAGCTCTGATGAAGCTATCGTTTGTCACAGGGAAGGAGAAATGAACTCTTCCTTTTGGAAGAAGCGATTAAAGCTCTAAATAAATAATTTTGAGCTAGATTATTTTTTTCTACAAGCTAAAATTCCTTCAGATGAAAGAAATGCTTTAAGGGTAAGTAAATTAAAACAGGGCAAACTAAACACTGCTTACACCAGACGGAGAGGTGCATTTAGAGGTTCATTGAATCTCTCTCTCTGTAATGTGTTACAGTTAATCTGCCTCACATTGTGACTAATTGATGGACGCCATTGCAACATGCCTCACAGTTCCTAAAAATAAAACCATTAAGTTATCGTTTGCAGCTTTGTGATTACGACTCTCTGCGTGACGCGGTACCTTTCTTATCCTTCCCCAGCAGCACCACCTTTGGTTTGTACATCGGTGGCTCCACCAGCGTCGGCCTCATATCGGAGATACGGATGTCATTAGGAGAGCCGCCCATCGAGTCCTGAGCAAGGATAAACAAACCCAGTCACTGTAACGCAGGTCTAAACACGCCCAGCTAAGATGTGCAAAAGGAACACAAAATAAATTAAGCATTATTTCACTTTGAAAGAGTTAGAGTAGCAGCTTCAACTTAAGTGCATTTATTCAGCGCAAAACTAAATTAAATTTGTTCTAATATATTACACTCAGCATCTCTGCACTGCAAAAACACAAAATCTCACCAAGTAATTTTTGTTGTCTTTCTAGTGTAAATATCTTAGTTCACTTGAAATTAGATAAATTAACTTACAAGTAACTTTCACTTGTAACAATACATTTTTTCTATGTTATAAGTGAAATAATTTGCCAGTGTAGCTAGTACTTTTTCATTGTTATTAATGAATTATTTTCTGAAAACAAGCTTCTATATTTAGCTAAAAAGTTAGTTTTGTCTTATTTCAAGTGTGCTAAGATATTTGCACTATAAACTAAACCAAAACTACTTGGTAGTATTTTGTGTTTTTACAGTGTGCTGCTTCATTTCACAGTTCCTTTTCATCAACAGGGCGTTACTTCTTCCCATTTTACGAAGGATCATACAGTGAGACCCAGCAGCTGGGACAAAAAGGCCTGGATTATGTTACAAAACGTCGTAGACACTCAGAACCTGTAAAAAATGTAAAGATTTACAGGACAAGCCTATTCTTTTTATTAAATTATTGGTTTGTAAAACAGCGTTTTATATTTGCTACTTTTTTACCAAAATGAAGCTAATCTGAATGTGAAGCCTCTAAATTTTGTGCCAAAGCTTTTTTGCCTAAAAGGTTATATGTTTTAAAGTTTAAATATGAAGGGTGGTGTCTATATATATATATATAATTATATATATATATATATATCAAATAATCAGCAAAGCATCATGCCCCATCGACATGTTTTTATTCATTTCAGTAATAATATGTTTTATCCCTTCGATGACTGCATGAATCTCGTATTAAACAATATGAAAAACAGCAGAACAACCCCACAGTAAACACTTAACTCCTGTTTTTACGAGCTAGCGGCGTAAGTTTTGTACCTCAGAGCTTTCTGTCAAGTCCTCCTTGTCCTTCCTCTTGGGAATGTCGATGCCAGAATTATGCATTGATCCTTGATCCATTAGCTGAGACTGAGAGAAGTCCTGCATCTCTCTGTCAGTCACCTGGCAAACAGTTTCATTTCGTCCGTCAAATGAATCAAATACCTGCATCAACTGAGCAAAGTAAGAGGTTAAGACACACTTTGGTCAAACATGTTTCATTTTCACATCAACATCATGAATTCAGAGGCTATAATCCAGGTGCTGTAACTGTTTCCATGGCAACATCTAAACCTGACAAAGAGATTTGCAATGAGACTACATCAGTGTCTGACCTCACAAATGTACGACTGAACCGCAAGTTAAAGCAGCAAACTGAGAGGCGACGTCTTGTGTAACTTCTTTAAAAATATGGTTTTCTTTTACATATTTGTAAAAACTGTCTCTATGTAGTGACAGTTTAATATGAGTCAGATAAAAGATTGAACTCTTCATCTTCCTCCCTGAGCTGCCTGAAGAAATGCTCCGCTCCCGGTCAAGAACAACCAATCAGAGCCAGGAGGAGGGTCTTAGCGCTGTCAATCAACTTCATGAACGCGCTGCTATAAAATAAACAGTTTCTTTTGGTGATGACACACATAAAAATGTAATGTTGATGGTGTTTCTTTATAAATTTGTAATTCTGTATTTCTATAACGTAAAGCACCTGCTGCTGAAATGCTCTGCACAAATAAATTGATTGATTTATCCGCCATCAGTGGTGGCCATGGCAACTGGCCAAGAGGGAGGACATGAGCATGACTGACAGCGCTAAGCCCCGCCTACGGGCTCTGATTGGTTGTTTCTAGTCAGCACTGGGAGAAGCAGAAGAACTCAATTTTTCAGAGATTTTCTGCCTTATACCATTACAGTTTCAAAAAATTAGCAAAAAAAAAATTGTTTATGAAAGTTACACACTGCAGCTTTAAACTCTTTGGTATCTGAATATTTTAGGCAATAATTATACTTAAATAAATCAAAATTTTGTAAATACAATGTAAAATTCAGATTGAGACATGACATACTGAGGAAGTTTCTGCAGTTTTCTGCCTGTTTCTCACCTCTTTTGGGGGCAGGGGCCACGGCGGCTCGTACTGCTCTTTGCTGAGGTGAGCATGCTCCATGTTGGTTCCTGCTGAGGTGGCGGTGCCTGAGCTCAGCTGGTGCTGGTGCCCATGTCCTGGATGCATGCTTTTACCCACAAGGCTCTGCACTGATTTAACCATGTTCTTCAGATCCTCAGGGTACGGCGTTGGGTAGCGCTTCAGGTTTATTTCCACCTGAAGCCAACAGAAACCGTTAAATCAGGGCTGTCCATCTGTTTGTCCAAAACTGTAGCCAAAAAACCCAACGTAAAATCAAGAAAGTAAAGCAGTCTGATTTTTATTGTAGATCCAAAACCTGAAAGAGATTTTCCTATGATGTGTTAGGGTCTTTTTAGACAGAAGAAAAAGGGAACATTTTGCCTAATCTCAGAAATCTTCTGGACAGCATCTGGAAATTCTTCAAAAGAAAATTTTTGACATTTGAAATTCAGAAAATATTTTGTAGAAATTTTTTGATATCTGAAAATGTAATTTTTTTTCCAGGAAATTTCCTTGTTTTTGTGGATAATTTCTAAGATTACTGTCACAATGGTCCTAATACGCTGCAGCAGATTTTGCATGGTTGTTGTATTAGAAGAAAAATGTCTAGTTTTCAGTTTCTTTTGGGTTTGATTGATTATTTTTTTTCAGTAATAAAAACAGGATTTGGGTCACTTTCTTTCAAAATCTTTGCTATATTGATCCAAGAATAAAAGCTGATTTGGGTGCAACTTTTCAGTAAAAGTCTCTGGACAAACCTGGTTTTACCTTTTGTTAAAATTTAGTTATAAAAACATGAATTTACATTTTCTTGTGTAAGAAAATTTTGTAGGTAACAATTTTTACCCTGATTACAAATTAAAAGAATCCATCTACATTTACAGGCCAAATTTGTGTCATTTTTGAAATGCAGTTTTGGCCGCAGAAAATCAGTCCAAGGACCACAAGTGGCCCCCGAGCCGCACTTTGGACACCCTACTTTAAATTAAGCACTATTCATTTTCTTTTTCAGATTCATTCAGCAGTGTTTTAATCATGCTAGTTATTATTAAACAGCTAGAAAAGTGTCACAAAACATCCAGACAGAGAGAAATGAGCAGAATCAGAAAGCGGACCTTGACCTTCCCAGAGTTGTCTTCCTCATCCTTCTTGTCCTCAAAGTCAAAGGCCACCGTCATCCTCTGCTGTCTCTGCTCTTCCCACAGTGTAGGATTAAAGCTGTCGCTATCCGACTGGTAATCTGTAAAAATACAGAGAAATTAAACTTAATAGACAAGACGAGAATTTTACAGAGATAAACTGTCAGAGATCCCAAACTTCACCTCATGTTGAACAGCAAAAGCACAAAATCTTACCAAGTATTTTGGTCTAGTTTCAAATGTAAATATCTTAGTGCACTTGAAATAAGACAAAAAGTACTTAGAAGAAACTTTTTAGCAATATATCTTTTCAATTTCTTAATATTAAAAAAAGTATTTATTACTGATTATTTCACGTTTAACATGGGAAAAATGTTTTGTTTTAAGTGAAATCATCATGTTGTAATGTAAAAATCCAATAAATAATAAATATACATATAAAAACGTTAATGGGTGCTTTGAAATAATATTGCTTCAGCATTATGAAACAGAATCGTGTTAACATAAATCCAATGCCGTTATTGGAGATGAAGCATTAGCTATAAGCTTTTTTTTTTTTAATTTATGGCATACTGAAGCACCTAAAAAATCTCAAAATTATCTAAAATGTAATATTCTAAGAAGCTTTTCACATTTTAACAACAAAAAATAGGTTTTTATAAGTGAAATAATCTGCCAGTTCAACTATTGGAGAATTATTTACCTAAAACATGCTCCAGTATTTTGCTAAAAAGTTACTTTAGTTTAGTTTTGTGTTAGTTTTCATAAGGGAAATTTATTATTATGATTTCAGTGCTGAGCGAGTAGCAGCAGCTGTTTGTTACTCGCACACTTTGTAATATTTGTGAAGCAATTTTTACGAAAACAATGATTTGTGAACCTGAGGGGAATTACATGAGCATGAAAGCTGCAAACCATCACAAAACAGTCTGAGGATAATTCACTTGTATACAATGTAAAGACATAAAGAAAGAATATTTACAGCAGCAAGTAGAAGGATATAATAAAACTAGTACTGTGAATTCTTCAAAATCTAAATTTCACTGGTAACTTTAAGTTTTGCTCTTTCAGTTGAGCTTTTTTAAACCTTAAAAAGATTGGGGGTAAGTCCTAAACATTTTGATTTTAGCAATATTTCAGGATCACCCAGTGATGTTGTCCAAACCAAACTAATTACATGCGCTTTCCTTGACAACATTCAAACTTTCTGCGACATAAAAACAGATATTTGCTACCTTCATCATGCCTGGGCTGTTGTGGAAACATGTAGTTGGTCAAAACTTTCTGTTTGGTTTCTGGATGGGCTTCCGTCTGCAGCGGGATCAAAGCTTTGGACTGAAAAACAGAAACAAACGGTCAAACTTTCATCTCTCCACTCGCTTTTCACTGTTAGAGGAAACAAGCTGGACCAAATCACCTTTAGATTAAAAAATTATTTTATTGAATTTGTCATTAATATTTTGTCAACACTAATATGACAGATATAAATTCAGAGCACTGACACCAAAAATAACCAGTGGCCCTTTAATGAAACTTTAATGTGCATGATTAGTAATATATGTAATATGCTAATAATGTCTAAATTGAAATTTGTGGAAGTGTGTGAATACATTAGCAACATTTTAAATGGAAATATATGTTTGCCTTGACATTTCATCAACATTTGAAATTTAAATGTGCTTTTGACTTTAACAGAGACATTAAGATTCACTGTTGTAATGGCTTTCATTATAATTCATAACATTTGATCAAACTCAAAATATTAAAATATTCTGAAGCGTTAAAGTGTAGCCTGGAACTAAATTAGGATTTAAAGGTAGTGAAATAAATCAGCACTGCACTTCCATTTAACAAAGTTTATTTTACAAAGTTTAGTAAAGAAAAAAATCAAAAAATCAAGTCTAAAAATGATATTTTATACAATATATAGAACAATTTTATCATCTTAAATTGTTGTTTGTCAGCATTTCCACTGACCAGATAATTGCGCAATTTAACATTTCAAAAATTAATTTGCTTAATGGAAACATGGCAATTTTGAAAAAATACCTTCTTGTTTTCGATAAAAAAGTTTTGACATTAGAATATTTGACTGTATTGAAGTTGGTTTATTTCGCATCACATGAGTCACTTGATCAACAACCAGATTCTGCTGCTGTCACAAACCACAAAGAAGACGATGTCAGGAAGTAGTTGGAGGTTGATGGCGCAAAATATTTTTAACAACTTGAATAAACTTATTCATGTGTGATTTTTAATTGTGCTTCTTATTTAATGGAAACATCACAACTTGGTTTAGTTTCTAGTGCAATTGGTTTTAGGTGTTGTTACATATGGACCCCTTGCAGCCTGATGTCAAGCGCACAAGATCCCGACCCGTCTCTCTGTTGGAGAGCAAAATGTTGCTAGCTGATGATGACTAGCATAGGTTTCAGCGGTTAAGTACTTAAATTCACACCTGATATATTAAAATAAAGGGACGCAGTGCTTTGCTGCTAATTGTCAACACGATAACAAACTTGATAACAAGGTGAGAAAAAAGTTTTAAATAAGAAAGAAAATAGCGATTGAGACAAAAGTAGGTCAGCTATGCTAGCTTGACTTTGACAACTTTAACATGTCGATGTGATGAGGAATTCAGTGTTTTGGTTCAGTTACAACATAAAAAAGGGCGACGTAAACACCACCTCTGACAGATCATCAGTAGAGCAGGTGTTTAAATTAGCTAATCAACCACCGCTGTTAGCTTAGCTTATATATAGCAAGAGTAGCTAATCTACCACCTCCGTGTTAGCTTAGCTTATAGCAAGAGTAGCTAATCTACCACCTCCGTGTTAGCTTAGCTTATAGCAAGAGTAGCTAATATACCACCTCTGTGTTAGCTTAGCTTATAGGAAGAGTAGCTAATCTACCACCTCCGTGTTAGCTTAGCTTATAGCAAGAGTATCTATTATACCACCTCCGTGTTAGCTTAGCTTATAGCAAGAGTAGCTAATATACCACCTCCGTGTTAGCTTAGCTTATAGCAAGAGTAGCTAATATACCACCTCTGTGTTAGCTTAGCTTATAGCAAGAGTAGCTAATATACCACCTCTGTGTTAGCTTAGCTTATAGCAAGAGTAGCTAATATACCACCTCTGTGTTAGCGTAGTTTAAAGCAAGAGTAGCTAATCTACCACCTCTGTGTTAGCTTAGCGTATAGCTAGTCTACCACAGTGATCACTTAATAAAAATCATGAAACTGTAACGGACTGAATGTCCCGTTCTATGTGTGGGAAATGTTTGAGTGAAACATAAAGTGACGTTGTTGTCAGTTGCTATGGCAGCAAGTCTGCGTGTAGCGAGGAAAAAGTGGTTTTGAGTTGTTCTTTAGCGTTTTTTCTGCTTTATTTCTCCCCTCACTGTGGCGCGTAGCACTAAGTGCATAATACCTTCATGTCCAGGCTTCATTTAGTTAATGGAGCTGTTCTGCCGCGGCAGCGCGGCTATGAATGGCATGAAACATAATCGTCTTTTTGCTCTCCAGCGTTGTGCACATTTTCTGGATGTAAGCAATAACATGCAGGGGTCCATGTGGGTTCGCCGGTGTGTTCTCCTGCAGGGTAAAGGACAGATACCTGATTGTCTGAGAGCCACAGAGCTGCCAGATCCTTCAGCTTGGTGAAGGTAAACGGTAGATTCTTTAACCTACGAGGAAGACACAGAAAAAGAAAGAAGGAGGGGATGGGGGAGCGGGGAAGAATAGAGATGTTTCGTGTTCCCACGCACTGTACAGCCTGCAGAGCATGCAACCATGGCAACACACTCGCCGGTTCCCATGGCAACCAAAAGCCCCCTCAGCAGTGAGAAGGAGAGCAACGGAGCTGCCATTGAGAAAGTTTCGCCTCGTGACGACGCGCTCACGCTGGTACCTGTTGTCGCTGAGGTTGAGCACGCGCAGTTTGGTCATCTGTCCGATTTCGTCAGGCAGAAACTCCAGCTTGTTGGACCGAAGTGACATCACCGTCACGTTCTTGCAGTTACCGATCTAACACAGGTTCATGCACACATACACACACACACGTTATCAAAACAAATGAAAAGTTTGCTGCATTTTTTTGTTTAAGTGATAAAGGATTACTTTTGTGCGCGTAGCGATTTTGCATGTTAGAGCTACATAAAGTGGTGCAGAGGTTTTTGCAAATACAAATGTGTAAATATGTGCAGCATCCATTTATATTGATGTATAAATAATATAAACCCATTGCAATCAACTGCATTCAGAAATCACCTCATTTTTCAGACACAAAAAACATTAACTTATTTTTACATTAACTGTTTTCAGAAGCAGTAGAGACCCAAGTGAGAAGTACAAAGATGTCCAAAATGTGATGTTTGCAAAGTAGGTCCCCTTTAAATATTTCTAATTATGTTTTGATTACATTAATATCTTATATCTAATATCTTACATGTTGTTTAACCTGCATTATGTCAACGTTAAAGTTGACATGAATTAGCTCACCTCCCGTGGCAGCTGTGTGAGGAAGTTCTCATCTGCAGCAAAAGTTCTCAAGCTGTGCAGGTAGCCGACGGTGGGAGGCAGCGACTCCAACTCGTTACAGCTGCAGTCCAACTCTTCCAACAGAGATAGGCTGAAGAAAACGAAGAGAGACCACGACAGAAAGAGGAAAAAAGTCATTCTGAAAGATGCAGAATGTCTGTGGCAGTTTTAAAATCTTATTCCCGTCTAAACTGGAAATTAATTCTAAGAAAAGACTGAAACGGGAAACAAAATAATTTTGATATCTAATCAAAGATCAGCATTAGGCCTCCTGCAAAATTCTGCTTTATTATAATAGAAACACACAATGAGAGTTGGGTAGTAACTAGTTGTCTTTACTCAATTATGTTTTGAAAAAAATGTACTTTTAGGAGTATTTTTCCAATGCTGTGCTTTTTATTCTTACTTGAGTAATTTTATTATGAAGTATTTATACTCTTACTTGAGTAAAATGTCTGGAAAATTTATATAAGTTTGTTTTAAAAATTAAAACAAAAAATGTTAAAACTTTTGTAAGTTTCAATTTGCATTTCAATACCAAGTGATGGCTAGTTTCAGTCTTTATTAAATTATGCTTGAAATTAATCATCTAGTAAAGTATGTCAACAATATTTTTTGCATTTTTATAGATCCCAGCTTCTCTAATGTAACATCTACTGTAGAAAATCGGACTCCCCTTTATGTGTATTCTGTGGCCTGACACCGAGGTAACAGCATGCTAATGCTAATGAGACAATAATTTCACATTCACGTACTGCCACTGTTAACATTACATTAGTCTGCTCCTATTATTCCCAACAGACGGGACCATCTGGACTACCATGCTGACTAAAGGGGAGCAGATGAGATGGGAGGAAACAAGAGGAGAGGTGTAAGGCAAGGTTAGCTTATAGTGAATAGCATTTGTGTTTCCTATTGTGGTTGCAATTAAGATAAAGGTTCTGCTAAGCAAGATGTCATTTTTTAGATCCAAATTTTCTGTTTTATTTTCTTTAACTTTTCAAATGAAGTCACTATCTGGTTGGGAGTAAAGTTCAAGACGTAGCTTTATGTCCAGTGAAAATTAGCAACAACAAAAAAAAAATTGAACTGAGGTTCAAAACCACAATAAAGTTCCACCAAGTTATTCACAGTTATTTGAGCACAACAATATTATCCACAACAAGATTTAGGAGGTTCTTTTAATTCAACAATCCCTTATTTGTGATTAAAAAGTTCTAGTTCCACTGGCGACGTTACCTAGCAACCCCAGCCAAGCCCAGCCCGTTACCTAGCAACCCAGTTCTAGTTCCCCTGGAAGATTCTTTCACTTATAACAGGACATTTTTCCCATGTTATAAGTGTAACAGAAATAATCTACCAGTGGAACTTGTATTTTTTCATCAGTATTAAAAGTCATATTTCTAACTCCTCCCCTCATTTAAAATGATCAAAATTATCAGATTTTTGCACATGAAAAATAGCCCAAAATAGAAAATGTTAAACTAAAACTGTAAAAGCCATGAAATTAAAACAAACAAGAATTTTGTATGTGAAAAATAGTAATTTTCAGGAATAATTACTTTAGGAATAAATTACAGGGGTAACTGCTTTCTTGTCTCCAGTGTAGTCCAAAGTAAAAACAAAATGATAATTTCACAACTTTTTCCCCGTATTTGATGAAATTCGTCAGCAGAAACATTCAATCGACCCACCATTGAGACCATTTCATTTTTACAAGCAGAGAAGGTCCTTTAATCTATTTTACTTGGCTTTAAAATATGACATCTGTGGTTCAAAGCTGATGTCTCTTTAAAGGGTTTGAAGGAAGTAAAAAAAATGAAATAAAAGTCCACACTGTATGAAACTGCACAACAATTAATAAAACTTATGTGGTAGCTTATTCAAAAATGTAAAAAAGACACAGAATAAAGGGATCATTTTCATCAGGGGTAAGAAACACTTCAAACAATGGATACAAAACAATAAGGAGCTTTAAAGGGAAGTAATTAATCTACAGAACTACTTATCAAGACTACAACCTGGGACTTGTTCATGAAGACAGGAAGCTTTCAGGGTGCTCAGATACAGATCTTGCAAAGATGTTCAGCTTAGAAGAAATATCGTTTAATTGAATCTCTAGTCATTCAGTTTAACTCTAAAATTCAAGGAAAGAACTGAATGATTCTTTCCACAAACAAAGTAAGTCAATAAATGTATTAAAATAATAATAAATAAAAACAGCTTAAAATGACTTACAGGATTCATTCCACATATTTCATCATTGTATCTCAAATCTTTTTAAAGAAAACAGATTTGAGATACAATACATTTAATGTTGCTTAGCCTTTATTATGAGCGCCAAAAAAAAGAACCCAAAAAAACCCCTACACTGCAAAAATGAAAAATCTTCCAATTATTTTCGGTCTAGTTTCTAGTACAATTCCTCAAAATTGATGAAACGTTCTAGTTCCACTGGCAGATTATTTAATTATAACATGAGAAAAATGTCAGTAAAATAATGTGCAAGTGGAACTAGTGCTTAGGAATTATTTACTTAAAATAAGCTCATATGTCTTGCTGAAAAGTTACTTATGAGTTGGATTTGTCTTATTTCATGTGTACTAAGATATTTACACTAGAAACAAAAAAATACTTGTTAAATAACTTGTAAGTAACATTTCATCAAGATATTAGAGCCTGTTTTATGTCAATATTTCATTAATATTGATGAAAAAGTACTAGTTTCACTGGCAGATTATTTCTGTGACACTTATGGAAAAATATCTTGTTATAAGTGAAATAGTCTTCCAGTGGAACTACAACTCGGTTGCTAGGTGACGGCCTGGGCTTGGCTGGGGTTGCTAGGTAACGGTGCCGGCCCGTCGGTTGTGAAACATTCTGCCAGTGGAACTTGTACTTTTTAATCCAAAATAAAGGATTACTGAATTAAAATAAGCTCCTGTATATCTTGTTGAAAAGCTACTGGTGAGTTATTTTTGGCTTATTTGTAATTTGCACTAGAAGTATCTAGTTTATATACTTTGGATCAACATTATTAGCTTTTTCTTCTTTTGCTCTTTCCTTTGGTTTGTTATTTTGTTTGCATTTCCTTTCAATTCTTGTAAAGCACTTTATTTTGTCTTGTTGCTGAAAATGTGCTATATAAATAAAATTACCTTTACCTTTAGAAACTAAACCCAAACAACTGGTAAGATTTAGTTTTTTCAGTACATCCATATCACTGCAGCAACTTTACATGCAACCATTTTAATTTCGTGTTTTTCAGTGATTTTATTGAAGCACATAAATCATATTTAGAGACTAAATCAAAACTTTACGGATAAGAATCTTTTGTATGTTTGCATGTAAGTGTTAGAGACATGAAAAGTTCCCCACATTGGAAGCATGTAGCAGCAAGCTTTGATTCTCTGTATCTGCAGCACAGCTGAACATCTGTCTCTGAACAAGCCCTCGGATCCAGAAGGCTCTTGTTACTCACCCTTGCTTTGGCTTCGGACTAACGCCACAGCACGGCAGCAAACACAACACACAGACCCCCCCAACCAATCATCAGCCAGCATTACAACACAGCAATAAACAAGATTAACGACAAACCCCTTCACCTGCAAACCCTCATAAACTACTAACAGTCGGCCGAAGGAGGATTTAAAGTAAAGCAAAACAAAGAATACTACTAAGGTGTTCATAATCTGTAAACCTTTTCACGTTTTGTCACATCACAACCACAAGTTTAACTTTTTTTTAGTGGGATTTGTGCTGATGGTGTATTTAGCCTCTTTTACTCTGATTCCATAAAATAAAATTGAGTGCAACCAACTGCTCTCAGATAAAACAGTTTAATCGTTCACATCCAACCTTTAAAAGTTTGAGCCATTTTGGCACAGAAAACTAAAAAGAAAACCTCATTTTCTATACATAAAGTTGGTCCAGAGGCATCAAAAAGGATTGGTACAGTACTGATACTGAAGACTTAAGTCTGGAGGACCTGAATAAAGCACAAAATTATTCATTTAAAACACTGTTTCTGACAGAAATCTCTCAAAATCTAAACAATATAAAGGTTTTTTTTTTTTTTTACACAAAGAAAAAAAATATTTTTGAAAGGATTCATGTTGTTCAAATTAATAGCTCATCACCAAAATCAGGATGATTTTGGTTTTTACCGTATACAAATGTCTGCTACTGCTATTATTTAAAATATCACTGAAAACGTTGAAGTTTGTGATGGTAAAATGTGAAAAAGTTCAGTGGAGTATGAACGCTGCTGCAAGCTAACGTGACTTCAGCTGAAGAGTCAGATTTGTTGTGGTTTCTTACCTCCCAATGGTGTGAGGCAGTGAGGTCAGCTGGTTGTCATCTACCTTTAGAGTGGTCAGCTTCTTTAGCATTCCTGCAACACACGGTGCAAACATGGATCATACGAAACCTACGCAACTACAAACTTTCACCAAAAAACTTTCATCCCTTTTGCTTTAAAGAGGCAGTATTATGTGTTTTCCAGGCACTTTGTGCCATTTTACAGCACAATCAATTAACTATTTTAACTTTAGTTGTTAAAAATGCTACATAGAACAAATATGACCTAAAAGAAATGTTACTTTGATATTTTACACTTTAAAATTGTGCCTGTCTCTTTAAAAACTCTGCTTTCAGGAAGTCATCACAACATGGCTCCTTTAACGACGTTTTTACCAGCATTTCACTGAGAAGCAGCTCCTATAATGAGCTCAGCAGAGCTTCAGCTCCACCAGGTGTTTGCTAATTGCTGCTGGCTAGTCTGAAGGAGCTGAGCGGGGGAGGAGCTACATCTCAAAGGCGGAGCTAGGTCCACCCAGGCGTTTTGTACAGCTGACTGGTTGCCATGGAGACAAACAGATTTCTCAAACATGCATGAAAGAATCAAGGAAACTCTCCAAGTTTGTTTTTGATGAGCTAACAGGATTATAACATAATGTACAACTAAAAGACATATACTGCCCCGTTAACATAATCATTTACATAAATTACCACTTACATTTTTTAGATAACTATAGATAATTATATGCAGATTTGTAGCAGACTGGCAGAAAATGGTACAAAAAGACCAACAGCCCGTTTTTAGGAACTACTGTGAATAATAAGCAGGTTGATTTTTAGTACCTATAGAGTCTGGCAGGTGCTGCAGCATGTTGGAGGACAGCAGCAGATCTTCTAAGGCCTCACAGCCTGAGACGTCACTATCCAACGTCTCAATTCGATTCTTGGCCAAATCCAAGTACCGCAACTGGCGAAGCTTCCCTATAGACTGCAGGAGAGCGGACGGACAAGTTAAGGTCTGCTACAATGTGTCATTTCTGCTCCCATGCTCCGATTTTGCTGCAAAACATGAAAGTTGTCTCACCCCAGGTATAGACTGTAGAGAGTTGTTATCCAGCCACAGCTCCTTCAGGCTGTGCATCTGTTCCAACACCTCTGGCTAACAAGATAAAACAGGATTTCACACGGTCAAATGCAAATAATGGGAAAAACAAGAAGCAAACGCATGAAAACGCTAATAAATCCTATCCAGCATCAGAGAACGCAGCCTGTAAGTCTTTAAATCGGGACTAAAACAGAATTAAAATACCGGCCTGGCATTGTTTGGGTTGAAGTTTGTGTTTTTAAAATGGCAAATTAAATTTTGCGAATGATTTAAGATTATAACATTATACATTTAATTTTGCGAACACTACAACTAGAGGAGGGTTTTTTGGAAATATCTGTTTACAAATGCAAATAAACTATAGAAGAGTTTGGGTCGAGTAAAGAGTAAAGAGGGACAGACCATAAAATCTGAACCATCCTTAGATGGTTCCTCGGGTTGGGTTGTCGTGTAGCAAATGGTTCAATTTATGAGAAAAAAAGACTTGCACCAGTAAGAAGCAAAGTGCTAGAAATACAAATACAAAAAGAGAAGCAAGTATTTCTGTTTGAAACATTTAAACCTTCTTCACTAAGTAAATTAAAAGCATTTTGGACATTTACTGTACAAAGATAACAGGCAGTTTTAACCTCAGACTGTCAAAATGATGAGTACACTACTTTATTTCTGCATTTAAATGACTATTCAGCATGTCGCTGTGGATAATACATTATGAAAAAGATAAATATTGGGTTATTACTGTCATTTGATGGTATTTCCTAAAACGAGGAACTGGAACGATTCTTCTTCTCATTCAGCATTTTCGGTGAAAAATTGAAGCCAAAAAAAGCAGCAGAGACTCTAATATAATAGTTTCATTTGTCAATTTTTTGTCCCTTTCAAACAGATTGGTACCTAAAATCTTAGAGCCAAACTTTGGCAGAACTCCAAGCAGTTTTCTTCTTTGTGTCTAAACAGATGGTAACAGGTTTTCTTTAATCTCAGAGGTTCTCGTTGCTTCTCTTTTTACTTTTATTCCAGCTCACAATCTGACGTGTAATCTAATCTGCGTTAAAACATGAGTGGATCAGATCTCACCATTTCGGAGAATTCGTTGCTCCCCAGATCCAGCCTCTCCAGCTGTGTCAGTCTGTGGATGGACCTCACCAGAGGGAAATGGAAACAGTTTTGTGACTTCAGTTTTACTAAATATTCATATTCTCACAGTGTGATTCCTTATATTTAAAAATAATCTAAAATTCAGGGTGCATTCTCAAAAGCAAAACAGAGACAGTTACATTTCTATGTGTGATAGTGATAGAAATATACTAGTACAAGGGTGTCCAAAGTGGGGTCTGGGGGCCATTTGTGGCCCTTGGAGTGATTTTGTGTGGCCGATACAATACAAATTTGGCCTCGCCGTCACAACTTTTAATTTTAAATACAGTAAAAGTATTACTAAGATAATTTTTTTATGACAAAAATGTTAAGTATTTGTTTCTTTGAAACCAAAAGTCTGCAAAGCTGATTTTGCTTAGACTAAGTCAGGTTTTAAAGTTTTGGATATACAATAAATAACATCCATTTTCTACAAAACAACAACAAAAAAATCAGACAACTTGAATTGCTTTAATGTATTTTAATGTTTCTATTATTAATTTAAAAGTTTGGACATCCCTGTAGTAGTAGATATTAATATTTATTTAAGTTTCTTTATGTTTGAGAGCTGCAGAATTATTATTTTAAATCCATCTGTCTCTTTCACTCAAACACACAGAGTAAAGTATACATATGGCATCCAGTCTTACTTTGGCATGGTTTTCAGGTGGTTCTCTCTCAGCTCCAGAATCCGTAATTTGGAGAGCCTGAATAACAGACGGAACAAAAGCCTAAACATAATTTCTTTAATTTGCACTCAGATGCAACAGTAGGAAATACAAAAAAAGGACTAAAATAAAAAACATCCAAAGATGCAACAATCTTAAGGAGGAAACACAAAAAAGAACTAAATAAAAATAAGATCAAGTGAAAAGAAAAGCATCAGAAATGCAACAGTCTTGAGTAGGAAATACAAACACTGACTTAGCAAAAAAAAAAAGGTGTGAAAAAAAAGTTCCGTCCTGAAATCGGCGTTTGATTTTTTTCAACAAATATTGTCACCAATGGAGCTCCGACTTAAAAAAAAAGAGTTAATTTGTTAGATTAAGTTTATGAAATGTAATGTATTTATGTTTGTGTAACCACAAAACTTAATAAACTTGGAAAAATATAATTTCACTAATTAACTGAGTTTGTTTTAATTAGATTAGATGTTTGTTCTGTTTACGGGATAATTTTATAAAAAAAAACATAAATAAATAAAACAACCCAAGAAAAAGAGTGCAGTAATAACATACATGCTTCAATTTTTTTTTTACTGAGAAAAAGTTGTATAAATTATAAATCAGAAGCAAGGTCAGTATCCCACAACATTTCCATAGTCATATTTAATAATGCTTTAATATAAGCTAAATATAAAATATAAGCTTTAAAATTAGCCACAAGGGCATAATTCTCATGCATATCCTATACATGGAAGGCATCTTCAGAAATATGCTAAACACAAAATTGAGCTCTGAGCTTTAAAAACTATAAAAATATGTCTTTGATAATGAATAAATGTTTAATCCCCCCCAAAAACACAAAAAAGACAAAATCTTACAAAGTATTTTCAGTCTTGTTTCCAGTACAGATATCTTAGTACACTTGAAATAAGACAAAACTAAATTACAAGTAACTTTTCAGGAAGATATAGGAATTTGTTTTAAGTCAGTAATTCCTTAATATTGATTAAAAAGTACTGGTTCCATTGGCAGATTATTTAACTTATAATAAGACAGTGTTTCCATGTTCTAACTGCCAGTGGAACTGGAACCTGGTTGCTAGGTGACGGGTTGGGCTGGGCTGGGGTTGCTAGGTAACGGCGTCTTGGCTGTAGATTGTGGAATAAACTGCCAATGGACCTTTTTAATCAATATTAAGGAATTATTGACTTAAAACAAGCTTGTGCTTCTTGCTGAAAAGTTATTTGTTAGTTTTAATGCATTTCAAATGTACTAAGGTATTTGCACTAAAAACTGGACAAAATTACTTTATTTTATGTTTTAGCTGTGTGTTAATTCACCTGCCAAAGTTAGCGGGCAGATACTCCAGGAAGGCATCATTCAAGAAGAGCTGGGTCAGATTCAGGAGCTGCGTGAAACCATCTGGAAGTCTGAAAAGAGAAGAATTCAATGAAAAACGGCAGAAGAGGAAACAAAAGACAGCAACCATGAGCTCAACTGGAGCCGTTTCACTCGGCTCCAACTGAATGAAACATGATCGGTTTCTAGCATGCTAGCAGGAGCAGCTAACCACTGCTGGCCTGCAGATGACTCATCTGCTGCACAAGCAGCACAGAGACACACAAGAAGCATTTTCCTCTGCAGCATTCTTCACTTCAGCACCACAAAGCAACAGTAATTACACCTGAGACTCCAGCGGTAAACGTGTTTACTTCCTGTAAATATGCAGATCTGATGAGTGGACATAACAGAGCCAACAGGGCATAAGACTGCATAGTCTATATTTTTATTAATTATTATGAGGTGCAATCAAAAGTTTCTACTAACTGGGCCACTTCCAAATATTTAGTTACAGTTACAAAATTCATGTTGGTAAAATAAAAGATTACTTAAGACCTAATCAACCAAAGATAGGTGTAAATTTGGCTTACTGTACATAAATAAATGTTTAAATTAAATCCAAAGGTCCTTCAATCAAGTTTTAGTTTAAAAAATAACCAACAATCGGGTTATTTAAATTTGATTAAGGGGACAAAAAACTACATTCATAGGGGTTTAGATCAGGCAATAACAGAGTTAGTCTATTTGTAATTTTCTCTGGTTTTAAAGTTTAATTGTAATTTAATAACTTCACCATGAAAAAAATAATGTTTTTATACAAACTCTACAGTTTATTCCATAAAGAAACAATTTAGATCGTAAAGTTGGTCAACTCAACTCATTATTCTACCAGAAAGGAGGAAGTTGTTTGGTTAAATGTTTTTATTTATTCTGTGCATTGTATTGTCACTGCACAAGCAAAAACTCATATTTGTCATAATAGAGCTAAAATTTTTGGTCTAGTTTCTAATGCAAATATCTTAATATACTTCAAAAAAGACAAAACTAACGTAAAACTCATCAGCAACATACAGTATAGAAGCTTGTTTTAAATTAATAATTGCTTAATATAGATTTTTAAAAAGTGCTAGTTCCAGTGGCAGATTATAAGACATTTTAAGTTAAATAATCTGCACTTTTTCATCAATATTGAGGAATTATTTACTTAAAACAAGCTCCTTTAAAAGTTATTTAAAATTTAGTTTTGTCTTATTTCAAGTGTACTAACAAGTTTACACCAGAAAATAGACCAAATATAGTATTTGTGTTTTTAACTGGAATTAAACCCACAACTTCCCTTCAAGCCACAGTCGCCCAACAAACAGCAACTTTTCTATAAAATTCATTTTATCTGACAGTGTTGTGTTCAAGACCACCTAACCCGAGACCAAGACAAGACCAAGACCAGAGTGTATCGAGACCGAGACAAGACCAAGACTTTTGGGGTCCGAGACCAAGTCAAGACCAAGACCGAGGGGAGTCGAGACCGAGTCAAGACCAAGACCAGCGGCCCGCGCTACATGACATAATAAAATGTAAATCTATCTAGTTATCATATTATAAACAATTTAATGACTTATTTTCGTCAAAGCTTGTCGCATGTACTGACAACTCCACTGACGGTCGGACTTCTTAATGCGCATGGGCTGGCATGGTACTCACTGCATGTATGCTATTTTGACAGCGTATGGCTATGTGATAGAACACCGGCTATATCTGTCAGACACGTCATTACCATAAGATTTCATTTAATCACCAACACAGAATCATGACGTAGATACACTTTGTTATTAACAGTTGTATGGCATCCTGACTTAGCGGTTAAGTGAGTTTTACACGGGCGTGTGTTGTAGCTGACTCCAGCTGCAGCCAGACCTGCTTTAAATACACTTTGAAACCATGACAACACATGTATATCTATATAGTTATCATTGAAAACAATTTAATGACTTATTTTCATCATAACTTGCTGCGTATGGTGAACTGACAACTCCTCTGACGGTCGGATTTCTTAATGCTTAATGCATGTATGCTATCCTGACAGCGTATGGCTATCTGATAGAACAACGGCTCTCAGTGAGTGACACTCCAGTCCTATCTAATAAATAAAGAGCCGTGGAGAAGAATCGACTGTTTCTGAATGTCACCTCACTATATTGCAGACTTTTGGACATAGCGTTGTCCCATATATGCGACAAGTCAGTCAACACCTCCGCACAATAATTCAGCACAGTGAGTGATAACATTTTTCATCACAATGCTTATGTGTCTCTGTACAGCTAGCTTTGCTAACATCATGTCAACGGAGCTTACCTTCTTTGAGCTACTTTTCTAAGTGACGAAAAAAGTTAGACGTTGTCCCCACCGTCTGTGAAAGCGAAGCGCTGCTGAGTTAGCTGTGGCCATCGGATTTCTTACTATTTATGCAGCGCTATTATATTACTGACGATTAGACAAACATTTTCTGCCGCTGAGAGGAAACCACTGCGCGTGTCCTGGAGCGCCGCGTGTGAGTGAAAGGTGGGGAGGGGAGGAGGAGGGGGGAGTAACAGAAACACGTAGTTGCTTGGATTTTAATTGGTGCGTTTTGCATCCACTGAAAACAAAGATGTTAACAAATAAAGTGGACAGTATGCTGTACGTTTAGTGATATTTTCACAGTTGCGGTCTTGACTGGTCTTGAAATAAAATGCCGAGTCCTCAGAGCCCGAGACCGAGACAAGACCGAGACCAAATGCAGTCGAGTCCGAGACGAGACCGAGACCATCAAAAAATGGTCTTAAGACCGGTCTTAAGACCAAGACCAACTTCGAGTACCACAACACTGTTATCTGAATTGAAAACCTCAAGAAAAATGTCAAGGCAACTAACTAAAACGAATCCAAGTCAAAAGCTGCTTCAGTTTTTTCTCGTAATTGTCAATCTTTGCATTCCTTTGTGATTTTTGTGATTCTAACCTACACAATGCAGACAGCGTAGTTTTTTAGGCGCTTTTAAAAACTTTGTACTTTGTAAACCCTGCGGTGGATCCATACTTCAATATCAAGGTTATAAGTGTACATGTTTTATGTCTACAAGTTTTAAATAAACATTTTTCCTTCAGGAAGTTAAAGAAACTTATTTTAAGGATATTTCTGAGTTCTTTAGTGAGACTTTTCCGACATTGCTAAGTAGAGGCATTACAATAAGCTGCAGTTGTTTCAGTCAAACCAGCATAAAGAGAAAGATTCAGGTTTGTAAAGATGGAAAGTATTCGGATCTTACTTGGTAATGGGGTTGACGCTGGCTTCTACCACAGACAGGCCTTTACAGCATTTTATATTATCTGGAAACTCCTGGATTCCTGTTGGAGTGAATCATAACATCACGTTCCAATCAATCAGTAAGGTTTATTTGTATGGACCTGTTGCAGTGTGACGTCATGCATCCAAGATCCCGCCCCAATCTCCCTGCTGGAAGGCAAAAAGCTGCTGGCTAATGATGATTAGAATTGGTTTCTGCTGTTAGGTTATCAATATAACGCCCTAAACCGTAACTGTACTGACATATAAAATAAAAAGGGAGGCAGTGCTTTGCAACACTGCAATAACTAGATAACAAGGTCAGAAAGAAAACTGCAAGAGCGAGGAAAGTAGGCTAGTTATGCTAGCATGACTATGAGAACCTTAACATGTAGATGTGCAGCAGAATTCTGTGTTTTGGTTCAGTTACAAAAATGAAAACAGGAAACCTAAACACCAGCTCTGACAGATCATCAGTGGAGCAGGTGTTTAAATTAGCTAATTAACCACCGCTGTATTAGCTTAGCTATTAGCAGCGATAGCTAATCTACTACAGCTATTACTTATTAATAATCACAAAACAAACATTAAACCTAAAAACATAAAACTGTGACGTACTGAATGTTCTGTTCTTTGTGTGGAAAATGTTTGGGTGTTTTTTGGTGTTGAATCCTGAAACATAAAGTGGTGTTGTTGACAGTTGCTATGGCAACGAGTCTCTGTGTCGCTTAGTTGACACAGAGAGTGAGACAAAAAGTGGTTTTGAGTTGTTCTTCAACGGTTTTTCTGCATTATTTTTTCCTTTGCTGTGGCGTAAAGCATTAATTATTCGTACCTACATCTCCGGGTTTCATTTAGTGAACAGAGCCGTTCTACCGCAAGTTAAAGTCTGGTGTTTTTTCTCTCCAAATTTGAGTGCATGCGTGAAATTTCCAGATGTAAACAATAACATGCAAGGGGTCCGTAGCACATTTCAGCAGATCAAAGTGTTTTACATCATAAAAGCACAAAAATACAAAGTCAACAGTTGAGAAAACCAGTAAACATAACATTTTGCCAAGTACCATCATCAAAACCATCAATACACATCAATATGTTGATGAGGATTTCATTGATTATGGTTCAAAAGAAACTCTAAACAGGTGGGTTTTAAGTATAGACTTAAAGGAGCTCAGTGTTTCAGCAGTTTTGTGTTTTTCTGGAAGCTTGTTCCAGATTTTTGGTGCACAGAAGCTGAATGCTGTTTCTACATTTTTGGTTCCAGAACCAAAGACCTGAGAGGTTTGGAAAGTTAATATAACAACAGCAGATCTTTTATGTGTTGTGGTGATTTATAAAGTAACAGCAGCATTTTAAAGTCTTTTCTCTGAGCTACAGTTACAATATATTTTACTACAGCATCTGTTCTGAGCATCACAGAGTTGCTGCCGTTTTGTAAGTTTAGCCGACTTATTTGTCTTTGCACCTTACCGTTTTTACTAATGTCTAACTCTTTGAGGTTAACCAGGCTGGCGATGGTGGTGGGAAGATTGGAAAGGTCGTTATCGGGCAAACTCAGCTTCTTTAGGGCCTGGCACTGGAAGAGTTGCTGTGAGAGAAAACAATGGAGAACAAAAGAATATTTTAATCGCATGAAGAAGTCAAACAGACATCAAACAGAACGCCACATAACCAGACAGAGAACTGAAAGTTTGCTGCAGGCTTGGATAAGCTGCTCTGTTTAGCTGCTTCTTCCCATAAATAATGCAGATTTAATTTTTCCCGTACAGTTGCCCTGGAGGACGAAAGAGTAATAAAAAGAAGCAGCATTCAGTATCATCTATGAGGAAATGCAGCACAAATAATGGTGAAAAGAGCATTGATAAAAAAAAATTGAGGGTTTAAATTTTCTAAATACCATGAAAAAATTGTTTACGTAACCAAATTCATCAACAAATATGTTGCATCACTGAAAATTAATTTATTAAAACACAGTTTTGACTCAGTGGAGTTAAGTATTGCATAATTTAGTAATATCATTAAAATGCTGAATATTACAGAACACAAATAGGTACAAGTTGTTCATGATATAACTAATATTTCTCACAAAAAATGTAGCTAAAAATGCAATAAAGCGAATATAAACCCGATTCAAATGTTGTACAAATATTCTAAAACCAAATCTCACTTTTTTATTTATCTTATTTTTTAAGACAATAATCTCTCAGTAGAAACTTTGCCAGGTGTTTTAGGAAGCCTGAAGAATTTATATTTGAGAGCTGCTACAAATTAGTTTTCATTCCTTCACAGAAAGAAATGAAAAGATGAGAAATTGGCTGAATGTTATGATGAAATCTTTAACAATTTCCCCAAAAATAAATGAAGAAACATCTCACAAAAAGGCACAAACCAAAATTTCAACTTGTTACTTTCAAACCACCAAACAGATTTTGGTCATTTTAACATTTGGTTCAGTTGTTTTTTCTTTGTCTCCCCACTGTTCCAGGTTTAAGGTAATTTAATTTACTGCAGCATTTCATAGATTCTCTGAATTTACACTAAGCCATAATCCATACAACAATTTCTGCAATTTTCCAGAGATGTGAAACCAATATGCACATCGACATATATTATGCAAAAATGCTCAAATCAAAAGAAGAACTGAAATTTAGAGGAAATAATGATGGTCCTTTATCGACCGACTGAAAAAATGTCCTGATGCATAAATGGGGATTAACTTTTTTTAAGCGAGTTCACAGAGCTCGCTTTATTCAGCAAGAAAAAAAAATCTGATTCACTTGTTAAATTTTAATTGTCAATTTTTGTAGCATTTATTTATTGTAATGAAACAAAATTTGCAGAAATTGGTTCATTTGGTGTATTTGTATTCTTTTTGGCTTGGAAATGGAAAAGTTAAGAAAATGACAGAAAATAAATAAACAATTAAACAAATAAGTAAATAAATAAGTTGATAATTAAATAAATAAATACATACATAAATAATAGATGCATAAATAAATAAATGTATTTTACAGCACAATAAAGTAACTATGTTACCTTGAGTTGTTTATAAAAATGCTACATAAACCAAATTTGACTTTGTAATTTAACGCCTTAAAATTGGGCCTCTGTCTCTTTAAGAAGCTCCTGTTCTTCCTGAAACTCCGCCTTCAGGAAGTCATCACAACATGGCTCCTCTGTTAACCCTCTATCATCATTTTTCCCAGCGTTTCTCTGAGAAGCATAACGAGCTCAGCGGATGTTCGGTTCCACCAGGCGTTTGCTAATTGCTGCTGGCTAGTCTGTAGGAGGATCCCTCAGGTGTTTTGCACAGATTAAGGGTTGCTACGGTTGCTAAACAATTTCTCATCATGCATGTATTTGATGAAGGAATCACATTACAACATGCTGCAAAGCTCAGAAATGTTGATTTTCCATAATACTTTCCCTTTAAACAGTAAATGTATTGGTTGATGTGGACAAATCGAACGTCTGTATTGATTTTAGTGTCCATATCTTAGCAGCTTTGCCACAGTCACATCCGGCTCTTCAGCAACTGAAATAAGTGAAGATGATGGCTCGCACCGGGCCGTGCTCAAACACATGAAAAGGCCTGTCCAGCTCACTTATACAGGCCCATCAATCAGCAGCTAAACACCATGTTGGCACACGTTGTCATGGCCGGGCAGACTCTTTATTTATTCAGTTTAATGCACGTTTGGCCTGCCGCTCACAAAGACATATTAGTTGGTCTCCATCCAAGCAGGCTAAATTTAGAAATCCAATTCACCATCTTTGTCATTTAAACCAGGACAGAATACCAATACATGTGACAGCCCGCTTATAAACAGCACCTTTAATTCTCCTTGAGATATCAGGAGGCCGTTTAGCGGCTGCTCGACCTGCAGGCCGCCGAGCGAGCCACCGCCAGGCTGAGCTATTCATCTAATGGGTCACACAGTTCATCAAGTCTAAGCGCGTTTAATTGGGACTTCTTGTGATTAAGCAATTTTTATTTTTATTTTATTTAACCAGGACAGTGCCATTGTAATTAAAAATCTCTTTCTCAAAAGAGTCCTGGTCAATAAACAGCAAAGGTTATACAATTACAATTATAGTTCTTTGCGAAATATTAATAAAAACTGGACTGGACTTGAAATAATTAATTTCCAGTATTTCCCCCCCAAAAAGGCAGTTTTTTCCCAATTCTGTGCATGAAAATGGGACAGCACTGCAAAAACAGAAAATCCTACCGAGTATTTTCTTTTGTAAATTCTAGTGCAAATATCTCAGTGCACTTAAAATAAGAAAAAAAAGCTAACTTAAAAGTAATTTTTCAAACAGCTAGAGGCTTGTTTTAAGTCAGTAATTCCTTAACACTGATCAAAATATTTCCATAACTAACTATTCTTTTTCGTCAATTTTAAGGAATTACTGCCTCAACACAAGCTCCTCTATGTTGATTTCCAATAAAATTTCAGTGCACTAAGTTTCTGCACTGAACCAAACACAAGTGGAAGGAAATGTTAATGATTTTTTTTGGAGCAGAGACTGAATGGTCACTGAAATGTTTTAAGTCTTGTTACAGATTTTAGGTGAATATTTTAACTTGTCTTTTCAAACGTATGAATATCTAACCAAGCTGCACAGAAATCCAGGAGAGGAAACATCCTCTCTCCTCCCCCAGCTACACTTTCCGGCTCATTTCTCAGACCAGAGGGGATAAACAGTCCCTAAAGTATTTTCTGCCTCTGCTTTGGGGTTTCCTCCAAGTGGGTCGGGCCAGAAAAACCTCCATCCTCCCATTGCAGATGAACAAGATGCTTAAAATCCTCTCATCTGGGCAAAGACTCCAGCTGAGAACCAAAGGAGCTGAAAGAAGGAGGATCCTCAACCACAAGCAGGTTTCTATCTGAACCACAGGAAAGGATTGAGAAAAAAATTTATTTTGACTTTTTCTCAAAATTCTGACCTCAGAATTTAGATTTTTTTTCTGAGAATTGAGATTTTCATATTTCTGACACTAAACTCAGTTTTGAGATCACATTTCTATTTTTTTTTTACTTTTTTCTCACAATTATGACTCTTAATTCAGAATGTGAGATCAAAACTCACAATCTGAGATAAAAGCAAAAATTCAGGGAAAAACGTAAAAATTCTGTGATAAATGTCAGAATTCTGAAAAAATTAATTCTGAGAAAAGAAAGTCAAAATTCTGAGAACAAGTTCCTGAAACACTTAGAAAACCAATCTGTAAAATGTCATTTTACACCAACCTGATGGTTGAATAACCTAAATAACACCTTAATTCAGCAGCACAAATGGGTTTTAGAACTGAAAATGTAGCTTAATTTGTTAATATATGATTTCCAATTAAAATATGATTAAATTAATTTATTTAAAAATACCTGCACAGTTAAACCACTAATCAAGATAAAAGCTGCTACTTGTAAGATGACTTCATAGAAAATGTTTTCAGATTGAGAAGCAGAAACTGGAGCAGAACCAGGTGGCCAGGTGGTCAGGTGGTCAGGTGACCAGGTGATCAGGTGGCCAGGTGACCAGGTGATCAGGTGACCAGGTGGCCAGGTGACCAGGTGATCAGGTGGCCAGGTGGTCAGGTGGCCAGGTGACCAGGTGGCCAGGTGGCCAGGTGGTCAGGTGGTCAGGTGACCAGGTGATCAGGTGGCCAAGTGGTCAGGTGACCAGGTGACCAGGTGATCAGGTGACCAGGTGATCAGGTGACCAGGTGAGGAGGTGATGAGGTGACCAGGTGGCCAGGTGGTCAGGTGGTCAGGTGACCAGGTGATCAGGTGACCAGGTGGCCAGGTGGTCAGGTGACCAGGTGATCAGGTGACCAGGTGGCCAGGTGGTCAGGTGACCAGGTGAGGAGGTGATCAGGTGACCAGGTGACCAGGCGGCCAGGTGACCAGGTGGTCAGGTGAGGAGGTGGCCAGGTGAGCAGGTGACCAGGTGAGGAGGTGGCCAGGTGATCAGGTGGTCAGGTGACCAGGTGACCAGGTGAGCAGGCGGCCAGGTGAGGAGGTGGCCAGGTGATCAGGTGGTCAGGTGACCAGGTGAGGAGGTGATCAGGTGATCAGGTGACCAGGTGAGGAGGTGATGAGGTGATCAGGTGATCAGGTGACCAGGCGGCCAGGTGACCAGGTGAGGAGGTGATCAGGTGATCAGGTGACCAGGTGACCAGGCGGCCAGGTGACCAGGTGGTCAGGTGACCAGGTGAGGAGGTGATCAGGTGATCAGGTGACCAGGTGACCAGGCGGCCAGGTGACCAGGTGGTCAGGTGGCCAGGTGATCAGGTGGTCAGGTGACCAGGTGAGGAGGTGATCAGGTGATCAGGTGACCAGGTGAGGAGGTGATGAGGTGATCAGGTGATCAGGTGACCAGGCGGCCAGGTGACCAGGTGAGGAGGTGATCAGGTGATCAGGTGACCAGGTGACCAGGCGGCCAGGTGACCAGGTGGTCAGGTGACCAGGTGAGGAGGTGATCAGGTGATCAGGTGACCAGGCGGCCAGGTGAGCAGGCGGCCAGGTGAGCTCACCTTGGGTAGTTCTTCGATCTGGTTGGCGTCCAGGTAGAGCTCCTCTAAGGTTCTCTCGAAGCTGAATATTTCCTTTGGGACCTGCTGAAGGCTGCAGTGAGAGTAGTCCAGCACTGAGATCACTTCCTCCTCACCACGGAAACAGCGGCACGGCACCAGCCGGCCAATCAGCTTCCGCTTGGTGGTCATCTCCAGACACTGCACTGTAAAAAACAAGAGATGGGAGATGTTTAATTTTACACATTTATTCCAAAAGATTATCATAAAAAATGTTGAGCTGGTGTTAAAAGCCATGAGTTGTTTGAGCTGCATTAATTCAGACTGACGTGTTTTTGATGAGTGAGAACATAAACTAAAACGCAACATTTGACTCTAAAATTAAAAATAAATCTTCACTCTTTCATTCAGTGCAAATTCTCACATTAAAAATATTACTATCAAAATACAACAATCACATTGGGACTCTGACTTGGTTATAATAATTGGCTCTTAGTGCACTGCAAAAACACAAAATCTTACCAAGTAATTTTGGTTTAGTTTCTAGAGAAAACATCTTAGTGAAATAAGACAAAACTAACTCACAAGTAATTTTTCAGCAAAATTTAAGAGATTTTTTTAAGTAAATAATTCTCTAATGCTGATTAAAAAGTTCCAGTTACACTGGGAGATTATTTCACTTATTACATGGGAAAAATGTTTTATTACAAGTGAAATAATCTGCCAGTGGAACAAGAACTTTTTAAAAAATGTAACTGGTTATAACTGGTTTTAACAGGATAAAGATTTTAATGACATTTTTAATATAAAGAAAACCAAATACAAATACTATCTTCAACACTAACAGGAAACTGGATTTGAACAACTCAGAGCAAAACGTTGGTCATATGATTTCTGACTTTTCCTCAAAGTTGCAGTTTGTAACTTTCATAAAAACATATTTGTTACACATTTGTGGAAACTGTCACTTTGCATGAGATGGAAAATCTGTGAAAAGAATCGCGCTATAGTTAGCGTTCTCCGAATGCTAACTAGAAATAACCAATCGGAGACAGGAGGCGGGGCTTAGCGCTGTCAATCACTCTCATCCTCTCACTTATTCTTTGCTAAGCTACAGCTGGCTCATGACAACATAACCTGCTCTGAATGCTCAAGCTAGTTAGCATAGCCACTGATGATGTTTTCCTGGAAGATTCAGTTGTTTCTCCACCATTAATACACTTAGCAGCGCATACACTAGCGTGATTGACAGTGTTGAGACCTTCCTCCGTTGCATTTTAGCAAACTGCAGCTTGATTTTGTCACAGATTTTCTTTCTCACACCATTTTATCACAACATGGTGACAGTTTTAATAAATATGTACTCACTGCAGCTTTAACAGAGGAAACAAAGTGAACTCAGCCTTCAGGGCACAAATGTGAAATCAGAATGTATTTGAAATGAGGTGTAAAACTGGGAAACAGATGCATGACAGAGAAAACCGCCGCAAACCAGCAGTTACCCAGCTCAAAGCAGGCTGAGGCTCGACTCCTCGACAGACGCACACAATCGCTCCTTTCATGCAACAAGCCGTATAATTAGACCAGAGATATAATTAAAATAGATCTTTTGTGATCCTGTGACAACATCACTCTGTTCCACAACTGTGTTTGAAAAGCTGCTGGCTGAATGGCAGAAGTAGGCTAAGCATGCATATTAACAACCTCCAGTGGGGATTCATCACCAGGATTTATCGCTTCACGCCCAAAACGAAACCCAAACGGCTCTAATGCCGGATCTTCTGAAGAGAACAATGGTCAAACCGCGTCCACGCCGCCCTGAGTTTGTTCTCCGATCATCAGATGTGAAGAAGAAGGAGACATGGGGGCAAAAGAGGAAGATGCAACCCGACTTCTTCCTTAACTGCAATCATCGTCAGAGTCGACGTTGAACCCGGAGATTTACTGCTTGGATAAACGTCTGCTAGAAATACTACCAAGTATTTTTCTCTAGTTTTCAGTACAAATAACTTAGTTAAATTGAAATAAGACAAAATTAACTAACAAGTAACTTTCAGCAAGAAATATGAGCTTGTTTTCATTCAGGTTTTAGTTTAATTAGTTTGTCAATAATTCCTTAATTTTGATGCATTAGTGATCGTCTCTAGTTTATTGATCTTCATGATGCTTGTTTGATCACTTATATCCTATAAAGCATCTGCTGAGATTAAATGGCAGGTGAAATCCATTTACACTGAAAAAACATAAAATCTTACCAAATATTTTTTGTCTAGTTTTTAGTGCAAATATCTCAGCCCACTTGAAATAAGACAAAACTAACTAAGCAAGATATAGGAGCTCATAGGAGCCAATAATTCCTTAAAATTGTAGGAAAAGTTCCTCTGGCAGATGAATTCAGTTACAACAAAATGTTTTTCACATGTTATAAGTGAATTTATCTGACAATGGAGTGAGTACTTTTTCATAAAATGTAAGGAATTATTGACTTAAAACAAGCGACTACATCTTCACAAAGCAGAAATGAAAACACTTCTTTTGCATCACAGAAGTCACATGTTGCCACTGGCGCAAACCACGAAGAAGAAGACGACAGGAAGCAGCAGGAGGATCATAAATTGCATGAATAATTGGGTTACTTATTTGATGTTAACACCGCAATTACAAAATTGTGTTTTTTTCAACATTAGGGGAATATTTACAAAGTTTTGTAATGGAAACACAGATTGTGTCTGAATGCAGCTAAACATTAATACAAGGCTTTTTGGTCTAATTTTTCATGCACTGCAAATAAATGGCAACTTATAGCATAACAAGGGAAGCTCTTACCATTTACTGCTTAATAATGTTTCTAATGCAACAAGAAGAGGGACTTATTAAGAAAATACAGGGCAACAAAGACAGAAAATAGGCAAGTAGGACATTCATGAGAGAGGACAGAGAGAGCGAAGGTAAAACTGAAGGAGCAGCAATGCAGCATCACAGCAACTGGAGCATTCGCCCTCAGGACCATTTTACAGAGAACAAAGCCGATCCTGACGGAAAAGCAGCAGCTGCTGGAAGAAAAACTACAACAGAACAGCTCAACAACGGCCAAGTCCAAACCCTGATGTCAAAACTCTGGTAGCTGTAGAACTTCCTGTGTGAGCCGAAGGCTTTTTACCGGAGGAGCAGAGAACCCAAAACCTCAAGTCAGAGCAGAACCACTTCAACGTATTTTTACTCAAGTATAGGCAAAAAGCAGCCAACCAAGAAATTACTCAAGAGTAAAAAGGTATTTGGTAAAATGTCTACAGAAGTACTGAGTAACTGATAAAATTATCAGTGATTTAATGACATCATCGGATGGAACAAAATGTAAAGTTATGTAGAAATTTTCGTATTTTAACGACCAGAAATTACAATAATTCAGATAAGTCACAAAAAATAACAAAATAAGGCAAAAGAAAATGTTTCCAAATCAGTTTCTTTCAATAAAAACTTATAAACTTTAACAGAAACTGCAGGTGTTTGTCTGGCGAATTTCTGGTTAAAACATGTTAGTTTTTCGTTCAGTGGGGAGAAAATCCAGAAATTTTACTCAAGAGTAGATCATAAAATTACTCTAAATTACCTAATATTTTGTGTGATTCTGTGAATATAGGTTAATTTACAAATAAACTGTAACTAATATAGAAAACTTAATTAATTTGAATCAATCAATCAATCAAATTTTATTTGTATAGCACATTTCAGCAGCAAGGCATTTCAAAGTGCTTTACATAATTAAAATAAAAACAGCATGTGACATTGAATAAACTGTGAGAAAAAGAGACTTTGAAAAAGATTTAAAAAGATAAAACATTAAAACCCCTTTTAGGACTTCAGTTAAATGTCGTTTAACTGGGACTCAAACTCTCTGGGACTTTAGTCAAAAACACCGTTTGACAAGGACTCCAACCTCTAGTTTTTAGTTGAAACGCCGTCAACTGGGACTCTAAACCCTGTAGAACTTTAGTTAAACGTCGTTTAACTGGGACATTTTCCGGGGGGTTTTACATCATTAAAACGTAAACAGTGAGAAAGAGAAATAAAAAGAAATTAATAATAGATAAAAAGTAAAGATAAAAACATTGAAGACATCAAAACCTGCACTCTAATCCTAATTTAGCCATAAGGAACTCTAAACAGGTGGGTTTTAAGTTGAGATTTAAAGGCACCCAGAGTTTCACTGGGTGCCTTGAAGTCACGATTCTGAGCTCAAAGGTCGAATTCTGAGAAAAAAAGTCAGAATTTTTTAGATTAAAATCAGAATTTAGAACTCAAAGGCAGAATTCTGAAAAAATAGTCGGAATTCTGAGAAAATTTGTCAAAATTCTGAAATTAACATCAGAAATCTGAGACAAAAAGTCTGAATTTTGAGATTATAGTCTGAATTTTGAGAAAAAAACTCAACAAAAGCGAGTTAGCAGTAGGCATTTTGACATCTGTGTACTTCCTGTATGCCACGTCTAGTGATCTTATCTCTGTTTTTCAAAACAAATACTCCTGTTTTTCCCCCTCTGTGTGTGTCTGTGTGTGTGTGTGTGTGTGTGTGTGTGTGTGTGTGTGCGTGTGTGTGTGTGTGTGTGTGTGTGTGTGTGTGCCCTGTCCTCCAGCAGCCTGACAGGGTGAATTCCCCTGAGCGCCGTGACAGCCACCGCTTCACGTGCGGCCCTGTTGTTGCCACAGTAACCGCTGCCATGGAGACCGTCTCCCAGGAGCCGGGTGTATTTTTATTCACTCTCTCTGTCATAAAACAGGAGCGCTCACTCAGTGGGCGACCGCTCCACATTCAGTGGCGCTTAAAGTAGAGCCGGCTACACCAGACGCTTTTATAGCACCTGAATCAGAGCTGAGCTCCTGCAATCACTCACAATTAAACAATCACACACACACACACGCACACACACACACGACTCTAGGAAAGAACCAGAGGCATCCAGGCGCACTTACTTTATGATTGCTGTGACAGCGAGGATAAAAATGAAAATCCAATGAGAAATGGACGCACAGGTGAGGCATGCAGTGAGTTTGTTTGTTCTGGTACCATTCAGTGGATAAACCAGTTGACAAATAGACGAGTGCCCAGACTGAACGGTGAGAGAAATGCTCCGTAATGCAGAGGTGTGATGATTTTTATTAGTTTGGAAATTGCTGCAAGCCAGTCGTTACTCACCCACTCCTACCCTTATCTCCTGTCAGATCTCTAATTACTAATTTTAACACCGCTGAGTCAAAGTGACTCCACTGATGTATGCAGGTTTGTTTCATGTAGCGCAGTTTAGCAAATTACATATTTGAACTGCTTCAGGACCATGGACAGGTCTGCTAACACATTATTATACAACTTTACATTTATGACAAAGTTTTCTTCAGATAAGATCTGGTTAGTACAGAAAATAATTAGGGCCACTGGAAAAAAAATCTGATATTTTTCTGACTTTTTTTCTGAGAATTATGATGTTTATTTCAGAATTCTAGAAAATTTTCAAAAAATTCTGACTATTTTTTCAGAATTTTGCCTTTGATCTAAAAATTCTGACTTTTTTTCCACAGAACTCTGATGTTAATTTCAAATGTTCTCAGAATTCTGCTTTGATTACAAAATTCTGATTTTAATCTCAAAATTCTAACTAAAATCTCAGAATTCCTACTTTTTTCCCTCAGAAGTCCAACTTTCCTATTGTCGGAATTCCAACTTTCTCAGAACTCTGCTTTTGATCTCATAATTCAGACTTATTTTTCTAAGAATTCCGATGTTAATTTCAAATTTTCTCAGAATTCTGAGTTTGATTGCAAAATTCTGACTTTAATCTCAAAATTCTTACTTTTTATTTTCTCAGAAATCCAACTTTCCTATTATTGGAATTCCAATTTTCTCAGAATCCTGACAATAATTTCAGAATTCTGCCTTTGATCTCAGAATTCTGACTTAAATTCTGAGAAATTTAAGTCAGAATTCTGAGATTAAAGTCAGAATAGTCAGAATTATTATTTTATTTTTCTTTTTGGCCTTAATCCCCTTCCATGGGTCAGGTTTATTTGCTAACACAATGCCAGTAAAAGTAGTTTTGGTTGAAGACACATTTATGGCCCAATCCATGCAAAAACAAAACAAAAGAAGACACATCTGTCATGAAGATTGAGCTGGAATGTCTTTTGCTTTTTTAAGAGAAATACTTTCTCTGGTGGAACCCAAGCCCAGTCTGAGTGAACCAGGATCCGAGTGTTTTCCACTTGCAGCTGGTCCACTCCGGCAGGCAGCGAGGCTCCAGGTGGCACGTCTGTAAAAACTCAATGACCCTCAAACGCCGCATCTAAAAATAACAACGAGCCGACGCCACAGAAAGCAGAGCAGCTGACAGCTACCTGCACCTAAAATATGGCAATCAATTATGGCCAAACACATGAATGGACAAATACATGAAACATTAAAACTGGTCAAACTGTTTCTCAGACTTCAGGTTCTAAAGTGAGATAAACGTTTGGGACGCTTCTGCTTTGGATGGCTTGAAGCGATAAATAATTTAGCATCAACTGTTATCAAGCTAACATGTTTAGCTATTATGGTTCAAAAGCTGCCAAAGTTTTCTGTTACTCTGTTTCTGTGGGGAGGGGATTTGTTGAGGTTTCTTCAGTTCTACAGGAAAAAATATTACATATACAGTAACAGTGCATTTTCTGAATGATTATTGTCTTTATTGTGCTATTGCATATATATATATATTTTTTAGCATTTTCCAGACATTTATCAGAAAAAATCAGATAAAACAATAAAATATTTAAATTATGGAAAGTTTGTACCAATAAAAGAGAAAGCTGGAATTAAATAAAAAGCTTATTTAACAAGTAAATAAATCAAAACCTAGAAACAGAATGGATGTTGTTTTAAAAATGGAAATTCATTTTAATATGAAATTGAATAAAACAACATAAGATAAAAATCTGTATAAGTAGGTATTATATTAAGTAAATCTTCTAAATCAATGAATAAATCATATTTATCTCCTTAATCCTAAGTTTATTGGTCAATTTAAACAGTAAAAACTGAATATATTAATGTTTACATTATCAAAATTATAATAACATTTTAAGAGGAAAGTTTAAGCTGTCAACATTCTGTCTCCCGGCAACAGTGAGGAGTGAAATGTATCTGACCTTTGACCCAGTTTCATAAGTCAACTTTGAGGACAAAGATTAGCTGCAAAGACCCAAAATGTCAAAAAGATCATAAAATCTAAACTTACAGTTGTTTAAATTTGACATAATTAGAGTATTTCAGTTCATTTTCATTCAGTTAAACTACAGAAAATTAATTCAAAATCAAAGTAATCTCAGGAAGATATTTAAAAAAGGAGATATGTTCAGACATTTTGCAGCAGATTTGTGAGTTTTGGACTTTAGATATTATTGTTTGGACAACTGTATTTATCTAAATAATGATACAATCACAATTTATGAAATAAGAAATCAAAGATAAAACCAAAACCTGATTTTAAGACTCATTTTCAGCAGCAATCACAAAACTTAAAGCACACAAAACTGCATTTAATGTTATTTTAACATGTTTTAACATCAATTTGGCCAAATGAACTTTATTATATTTAGCAGGTGCAGTAATAATTTAAACATTCATGTTTCTGTGGTTTTCCATATTTGATGATAGTTTTACGTCTTTTCCTAAAAGTTTTCAGAAATTCAAACAAATGTTTAGCAGGTTTCAAACATTTCCAGATCAGGTTTTTTACTCCTCCAACTATTTCTGAGCGTCTTCATCTGCGCGTCTCTCTTTCCCCTCCCCATTTCCAGGCCACTCGTCTTTTTTTCTCGTTCTGTTTATCCTGGGTTGTGCTCAGTGGCCCAGTTCTTTCTGCCTCAGACGCCCAGCACATCTCCGCTTCCTCTCTTTCTTTCTTTTTCTCTTCCTTTCTTTCTTTGTTTCTTCCTCGTCTATTATCCCTCGCAGAGCTTCTTCCGCGTCTGTCTGTGTTTAACTTATTTTTTCTTTCCTTCATTTTCCATCTTCTACCATCTTGAATCAGGAAGAGTGCGTTCTTGTTTCGCTGCTGCAGATGTGTTTAAAATAAGATGATATTTTAATTTCCATGAGTCGAGTGTCTGGAAAGACAAACTTGTTTTTTTTGGGGTCAACAGACCATAGAAAGTCACTTTTTTATTTCAGTAACTGTGGAAACTGATCATCTGGAGATGAATTAACTTAACAGAAATGTTTTTGGACATGCAGGAAAACCCAGGCCGGGATTCAAATCCAAAACCTTCTTATGCTAACAACTGTGTTACCATACGTTCCTGATATCACGCTACATTCTCTGCTGTACAAAAATCAACACAACAGTTTTTATATTCTTGTTTACCGTAATTACTGCAAACATTGACTGGACGCAAAGTTTCTAAATAAGCTTTTAAACAAAGTGGTAAACTCTTAGAGCTGGGACTGATCAATATTGACATGAGTCTTGGATCTACGGAAGAAGATTTGAGCCAAATTCTTGACTTTTTGCTCAGAATTCTGACTTTAATTTCAGCATAAGGTAATTCTGAGATAATCTTTAAGCTGAAACAAATTCTTTTTTTATCTCCTCACAATTCTGATGTTGATCTAAAAATTATGCATTTTTCTCTTAGAATCCTGACTTTAATGTCAAAATTCTGAGTTTTTATCTCAGATTTTTTTCAAATGTCCCTAATTGTCTTCCGTATTGGTCAGATACTGAGCAGAGTCCTTCGATCCAGATGGCATTTTCAATGTAGCTGCACGCCAAATGGCTGCTGTTTTTATTTATGTGCATAAACGATACATATTTTCAGGAATTTTAAAATTTTACTCTACTGTTTTTACTGTTATTGAAAAGATATTGTCGTTTTTTTTTGTTTTTTTTACAGATTATGCTTCGCTCTTTGTCTCCCTCAGCGACATACTGTCACTTCTGCATCCTTTGTTGTGACACAACCTGTCATATTTGTGCTTTTCTCCATGAATGACATAAAACTGATTATTTTCCTTACATTAATGACACCATAATATCACAACTGGAACATAAATTACACAAAATCAGTTGAAGTAGTGTTTCAGTTTCGGTTCATGGACTTTTGATTTAGTTATACAGATTTTTGTTAGGGGCAGGTAGACCACTTTTACACAAAATATATAAAAGTTAACATTACAGCTATACATGTTATATAACCTTATTTATATGTTTAGAAACACCTGAATAATGCTGATGTTTAACACTGAAATTTGACCTATTGCTCGCTAAGTTCATGATGTTGATAATCTTTTTTAAAAGTACGTTTCTGACTTTATTTACTTAAAAACTAGTTAAATCCTACGTTGTGGAGCTGTTTCTTTAATCTCAGAAATGGTGTAACTTCACTTTCCTCATGAATAAATAAATACTAACCTGCTTTCATCAGGTATTCAGACACTTTTACTTATTAACATGTTAATGATCAAACTTATAAATAATAAATATAAACTGGTAGATCATGACTAAATACATTCAAACCAGGAAATGAGGATCCAATCATTTTACAGATAACCGATGACATCATACTGACTGTAACATTACTGATTAAAAATGGTTGAATCTTTAATATTTTTGACGACAGTCCAGTGGTTTAAATGAAGTCAGAGGAAGAACGGACATGTAAAACGTTATTTGTAAGAAAACTGCATTTTCTTTAAAACAATAAAGGTTAAAGGTCAAAGCAACTCAAAAACATCAACCAGCTGGATCACTGCTAAGCTACAGTCACAGAAAACCAAATGACCCAAATTTTATTTATTTTTTCCCATATTCATGTTTCCCACGAAATCATAATTCGGCACCAGAGGAAGCCAGACGAGGTAAATCCGGATGTAAACAATGACTGAAAGTTATAATTGAGAGAGCAGTCTGTGAGAGAAACGACTCCTGGCTCAAACCCCACACAGACTCCTGCATCAAAAAGCCGCTGATGTTTGCCTTGATTTCCTTTAATTGTTTTGTGACAATTTTATCAGCTCCTATTACTGAATAACTTTAAGATAAATCCATAAACATGATCATTTCTGAAACACATTCTTCCTCTGCACATGCAGATCGTTTTGTCTGATTGCGTCATTATTCAATCAAAATTAGAATTGTAGCTTATTTAAAGCTTTAAATATGTTATTGTTCAATCATTTTCTCCTGTACATCAGGTTTAACAGTCTCCAGATGTTTAAATCTGGAGCTCCTTTTCAAATCGATAATGCATGTCAATAATTTGTCTTTAATTGTAAATTTTACTTTTTGTCTGTTCAGAATAAATAAATAAAATAATAGCAGGGGTGTCAAATTAGAAATTGGAAGCAAATCCACATTTTACGCAAAGGAAAACTGATCAAAGAAAACAATAATCTACATTAAAACTTACTTCTAAACGCTGAAAGCTGACAGAGGAAAGCTTAGTTTGCAAACAATCATCTTCATATTTAGCGCCTCATATCCTGCTGATCGAGGCTCTTCCTGTCAGATGTGTGAATTTGGGGTTGAAGCTGAGCTGCATTTCTTGAACAATCTCTCTTCCAAAGATTGTCTCATAACTGGAAAATAGCATCAAAACTTGGCAGATATTAAAAAAGGACTTGAAAAACAGAAACAGAGATTTCTCAGCGTCCTAAAAAAAAAGTGCTGATATTTTTATTGCAGGAGGAAAAAGGAAAAGTTGTATTTTTGTCCCAACACTTCCAGATGCAGCCTGAAGCGGAGATCCTCTAAACGGAGCGCTGCCTCTTCACTTCATGCATGATGGGGTTAAACAGTTCAGCGCTGGAGCGCCGCCTCAAGCCTGCAAGGCAACGGTGTCAAACTGAAGGTCCGGGGGCCAAATCCAGCCCACCGCAGCTTTTTATGTGGCCCTAAAGCAGGGGTGTCTAACTCATTTTCATTTTGGGCCAAATCAAGATCATGAATGTTCTTAAAGGGGCCAGTTGTGGCAGAACGTATTGATATAACTGTTAAAATATAAATCAATTCTTAAGATTAAATCACATTGAAAATCTTTTGGGTCCCTACAGGACTTAGCGATTGTTTTTGTGATTTTTTGCAATAAAAATCAAAGTGCTTTAAGTACTAATTT
This sequence comes from Poecilia mexicana, assembly GCF_051168715.1. Lineage (NCBI taxonomy): Eukaryota > Metazoa > Chordata > Actinopteri > Cyprinodontiformes > Poeciliidae > Poecilia > Poecilia mexicana. The sequence continues at coordinate 50,292 of NW_028263373.1, read as the reverse complement.
ATAAATATTTGCACTTTTTATGACTTGCCATATCATTATGGATTATAACTTGACATCAAGTGAGGCAGAAGCAGCTGTTAGTAGAAGAAAGAAATACTGTAAACAATTACTTGGATCCAAAAATCTGCAATAAACTCACAATTATGTGTGAAATAGTGCAGCGATTTGTTGATTTTGTGTGAATTTCCATGATGTAATTTGGTAGTAAACAGATAAAAACTTCTTTAATTAGACTGATAAAATAATATTTAAGCCCGCTGTTATTTTGACGGTTCTGTTTATGTCACTTCAGAGTCCAGAGGGCCACATAAAGATCTGTGGCGGGCCGGATTTGGCCCCCACACCTTGAGTTTGACACACACGCTGTGAAGGAACGACTCATCTGTGACGATGAAACAGCAACAGCATCATAACTCACACGACATAAGATAATGTTATGCTTGAATTACTCAAAATGTCAAACTAAACAGCAAAAACTCATAAGAGTACGAATTTACTGCTGCTATGATTCAACAAAAACATTTTATTGGTTATTTCAACATGTTAGAGATCAAGAATATTGATCATAATGGATACAACTTATTTGTCCAAACTTAACAAACATTCATCTTAAAAGCAAAATGGTCCTTTAATAGATTTATTTTTAGATTTATTTTTATGTGTAGTGACGGCACTTGGCAAAATGGGTGACACTTCATTTGAAGGGGTGTGCATATCACTGACATGACTCTGTCATAAACATGACATAACTCCTGTCATGAAAGTCATAAAGGAGTCTTTATGAATGTTTATGACTGTTGTCATGAAGTGTCATTCGGTAAATAATGACACATAATGACAAAGTTGCTCTAAAAGTTGCATTGAAAGTCCATTAAAAGTGCCAACTTTGCATTAAAAGTGTCATTATTTACCTCATGACACTTCATGAAACCTGCCATAAACATTCATAAGGAATGTTATGTCATGTTTATGACAGTGTCATGTCAGTGATATGCACAGCCCTTCAAATAAGGTGTTACCGCAAAAAGTTTCAATTGATGATGATTTTGTATTTTTGTGATTTTTGAAGTAAAAGCACTTTGCACTGCCTTTTTGCTGAAATGTGCAAAACAACAAAGCTCGATTGATTGATTCTGAATTCAACACAAAATGAACAAATGTCTCCAACATCCATCTGATTTAGAGTAATCAAAGCAAAGTGAGAAATAAAACATATTTGTTGGTGATTTTTCACACTTAAGACTGATAAGTTTCAGTTTGATGCATCTATAAAAACATTGCTAATGTTGATGCCACCCTGCAGCCTTTCTCTAAATATCACAAAAATTAATCCATATAAGCACAAAAAACAGATTGATAACATTAATCTGAAAATAATATCAGATTTTTGGCTTTTATTTCAAATTCACCAAATTTTAACCTGGAATAAGGAAGAAACTCCACTGAAAATTTTAGAAAATGCCACCGTAGCCACATATAAACGCTTGTTTGGCAAAGACATGACTGTCATTGACAGACTTTAATTTGTAGCAGCTGCCAAACTTAGACGCACATAATGGACAGAGAAGCTGTTTTAGCCACAGCGGTTTTATTAGATTATGTTCACACGCTGCTGCCCAAACAACTTATTTAAAAACTGAGCCACACACACACACACACACACACCCACACACACACACACACACACACACACACACACACACACACACACACACACACACACACACACACACACACACACACACACACCGATGTCTGGAACCACAGCATCAGGTCTTTCAGATGTTTACCTAAAAGCATAGTGATGATCTGAGGTTGCCACTAAAAAATTTATGTTTTTTAGTGTATTTGGTTTATGCAAAGTGAAATCATGAATATTAAGCCCCAAATAAACAATGAAGCAACATCAGAATAAAGTCTGAGCACTTAAATGGTATTAAAGCTAAATAAAGGAGAGAAAACCACTTTATCTGAACAATCACCAGCAACAGGGTTCATCAGACAACAACAATCTGGATTGAGACCAAATCACTTCAGACTGACTTATTATTGAACTAATTAGAATGGAAGTGTTGCCTATAAAAACATGTTCATCACATTTTTGCACAAAATCTTTCTAAAAAATATATTTCTGCCTCTTCTGAGCTCCTTTTCAGATGGAGCTGTTTTATGGCCTCTGTCACTTTAAATCCAAATAATCTGCTGTTGACAACGCCCCCCCAACTCAACATTTACGTTAATGTGTGACAATGGCTGCAAACAGATACGCAATTACACAACCGTACATCTTTGAAAAGCAAAAGAGGAGCCTCCTGCACAACCAATGATTTCTGGTTGTGCAACAGCAAAATGCTTGTGTTTTCCAGCAGCCATTGTACAGCAGTAAAACTTGCAGAACAACCATGCAAGAGCTCTGCTTGGGTTGCTAGGTAACGCCGCAGGGCAAGTGACTTAATAATTTTCAGACACCAAAAATCATTCATTCATTGCCTAAAAAACAGCTGGCTGTTTTTAGAGGAAGTAGAAATCACAATGGAAGTTAGAAAAATGATCAAAATGTGAATTTTGCTAAATGAGTTCCCTTTAATGACTTTGTATAAAGATGCAATGTGTGCATTTAAAAGAAAGTGACAGACATCTAGTAATAGTGCTAAAAGTTTAGTGAAATTCACATTTTAAATGAGGGGTGACCAAACTTTACGTCGGCCAAAATTGTAGATTCAAAAGTAAAAAAAACCCAACCTAAATCAAGCAAACAAACCAGTCTGATTTTTATTGCACATCCAAAATTTTAAAGGATTTTCCCACCTGTCTCTCAGAGCCTTCGCAGATAGAGAGAAGGAGGACATTTCCACCAAAATCTGAGAAATTTTGTGATTAATCTCAGAAATATTCTAGAGCTTGAACATTTACTGGAAAATGTTTAAGAGGGAATAAAAGCTGATTTGCAGCGTTTCAGTAAAAGTCTCTTGGTTTTACCTTTCATTAAAACTTGATTATAAAAACTATTATACAAATTCTTTGTGTTGCTCTTTACATTTCCTTCAGTAAGAAAATAATGTTGGTAACATTTTTTACCCTGATTCCAAATTAAAAGTCTGCATCTGCATCTACAAATTTGTATCCTTTTTGAATTGCAGTTGGAGGTCGCACAAAATCAGTCCAAGGGCCACACGTGGCCCCCGGGCCGCATGTTGGACACCCCTGCTTTAAATGACGCTGCCAAACCTGCAGGATGGTGAAACCAGGATGGGGTTTCAGGTTCACCTTCACCTGAAACTCCCTCTCAGTGCACACTGTGAGACCTGCTGCTATCTGGAACAACCTCTCCATCTTTCTGTCATCCCTCTCTCTCTCTCTCTCTCTCTCTCTCTCTTTGGCCAGGAGTCAATCCCTCTTTCCTCCTGCCAGCTGATAGCCGTGCATGACTGTCTGCATCTCTATTCATGCATTCACTCCATCTATCACCTGCTGCTGCCTCTGTCACTCCCCCATCCTCCTGTTTTGCCTCCTCTCTCTCCATAAAACAGATAACATACTTTCTTCTTCAGCTTGCAGAGAGATTTTTTTTTCTGAAGGTCACCTTACCACACGTGTGTCAAAGTCAAGGTTCGGGGGCCAAATCTGGCCCACCGCAGCTTCTTATGTGGCCAAAGCAGCTTTGTCATACTCATTTTCATTTTGGGCCAAATTAAGGTCATGAAACTTCTTAAAAGTCCAGCTGTGCAAGAATGTATTGATAAAATAAACTGTTAAAATATAAATACGTCTTTAAAATTAAATTATATTCAGTCCCTCAAGGATTTAGCGATTGTTTTTGTGATTTTTTGCGATAAAAATGGAAGTTTTCGTGGTACTAATTTATAAATATTAGCACTTTTTATGACTCGCCGTATCATTATGAATTATATTTTGACATCAAGTAAATCTGAAGCAGCTGTGTAGTAGAAGTGAGAAATACTGCCACCTGCAGGTGGGAGGAAACAATCACTTAGATGCAAGAACCTAAAATAAACTCACAATTATTTATCAGCGCGAAAAAGTGCAGGGATTTATTGGTTTTATGTGAATTTCCACAATGTAATTTTGTAGTAAACAGATAAAAACTGCTTTGATTAGATTGATAAAATAATATTTAAGCACGCTGTTATTTTGATGGTTCTGTTTATGTTACTTTAGAGTCGAGAGGGCCACATAAGAAGCTATGGCGGGCCGGATTTTGCCCCCGGGCCGTGAATTTGACACAAATAGAGCCATCAAGATAACAGCATGCTTAACTATTATTTTATCAATCAAATCAAAGCAGGTTTAATCTGCAAATTACATCAACCAGTCCCTTGTGTTTCTTGTAGAAATTCATACAAAATCAACAAATCCCTTCACTTTTTGAGCTACAATTGAGAGTTTATTGCAGATTTTTGGCAAAACATTTGAAAAATATCTAAGTGACTGTTTCCTCCCACCTTCAGGTGGCAGTATTTCTCCTAACAGCTGCTTCTGCCTCACTTGATGTTAAGTTATGATCCATAATGATGCGGCGAGTCATAAAAACTGCAAATATTTACTAATTAATACCACAAACACTTTGATATTTATTGCAAAAAATCACAAAAACAATCATGAAATGCTGAAAGGACTAAATTTTACTTAGAACGGATTTATATTTTAACAGTTTTGTTAAAACGCAGCCGGCCCTTTAAGAACATTCTTTCTCAACATTGGACCATATTTGAAAGTTTTCCCTCCTCATTCCGACTCAGCTTTCATTTGCATAAACAGCCTTTAGTATGTTTAATCCCGAAAGCTTTCTTTAACAGGCCATGAAAATTGCATGTTGAACAGTTGCCATAGTAACTAGAGACTCAATTGCCCCGAAATTACCATAAAACCCTAATTAAGGAGAACTGGCTCTGGGCTTATCTTTTAGCAACTGTGCCAAAACGACCCCACAGGTGAGCAGAACGGACCGGGAGGGGAAGCAAACCGTGATGTTTAACGTTGTGAAAAGCTGTGTTTCATGTAGATGCAGTGCAACTCGAAGCAGGTGTGAAATGTGTGAGGAAAGGGGAGTCAGGTGGTGAAACCTCACGAGTTTGCACAACAGACCCTGCGTACTGGAACAAACAACTCTCTGCCAATGCGTGAATAATTTTGTTCTTTTGCTCTTACGACGCTGGTTCTAAAGAGTAAAAACAAATAAAAATGGCAGCTTTGCTTTAACAGCGCACAGCTTATGAATGTAAGTTATTTGTTATGAAAACCAGCTAAATCAGGGGTGACCAAAATGTGGTCCAGGGGCCATTTGTGGCTCTTGAACTGATTTCGTGAGGCCCCCAAATGCAAATCAGAAATAGTACAAATTTGTCCCGCAGATGCAGATGGAGACTTTTAATTTGTAATCAGGGTAAAATACAACACAAAGTATTTGGTTATTATAGTCAAACCTTGACAAAAGGTAAAACCAGGAGACTTTTACTGAAAACTTTCTGCAAGAAAATCAACTTTTATTCTTTCTTAAACTTGGCTAAATATAGCAAAATTTTGAAAGAAAGTGACCCAAATAGTGGATTATTACTAAAATTAATCAAATGCAAAAGAAACTGAAAACTAGATGTTTTTCTGTTAATTCATCAAACGTAAAATCTGCTTTGGCGCTTTAGGGACATTGTAAGACAAAAAAACTAGTAAATATCTGCCAAAAACTCAGAAAGTTTTAGACTAGTCCCAGAAACTTTCTACAAAAAACAAGGAAATTTAAAAGAAAGAAAATTACATTTTTAGATTTCAAAAAACTTGTAAATTTCTGAAATTCAAATGTCAAAAATTTTCTTTTGAAAAATTTTCCAGAAAATGTTCAAGCGAATGTTTGGAGGAAGTTTACACCTTGTTTTCTACCAACAAAGACCCTGAAACACTGTCAGAAAAATCTCTCTCAAGTTTTGGATGCACAATAAAAATCAGGCAACTGCAATTGCTTTAAGTTGTTTTTTCGTTGTTGTTTTTTTGGACCACAACAACTTTTGAATCTACAATTTTGGCCCCAAAGTTTGCACAGTCCTGAGCAAAACGCTGTGTGAAAAACATTTTAATGGTTGCAGAATATGAATCAATGTAGAATGTGGAATAGAAAAACATTTCACCAAATATTTTTGGTCTAATTTCTAGTGCAAATATGTGAATGCACTTGAAAAACTAACTTTTTAGGTTATTGTAAAATACGTTTTTCCCTTGTTATAAATGAAAAAATCTCCCAATGGAACAAGTATTTTTCATTAATTTTAAGGACTTATTGACTTAAAAAGGCTCCTAAATCTATTACTTGTAAACTTCCAAGTGTACTAAGATATTTGCACTAGAAAGTAGTCCAAAGTTGTTTGGTAGTATTTTGTGTTTTTGCAGTGAAGCAGGTGGCTGTAGCGATGAGTTTGGAACGACAGACGAATCGTTTTCAGAGTAAAGCCGAGCAGGCTCCCTGTCTGGACGGAGACAGGAGGGGTGTGTGATCCGAGAGGATCCGCCGGTGGGAAACCAACGAGTCACGACACGGAGCGGAAAATGTTTTAAAGTCGTGCCGAAGTCACTGAGATGTTGCTTTAACAAAGCCAGGCTGGATGGCCAGGAGGAGTGAGAGACTTCACTCCCACATACCTGCACTGCTTGGAACGGCTAAATCACGATTCAGCTGCTTTCATTGCTTGCATTTACTACCTTATTGTGTTATAGCTGCAAAACATATTTCATACTTCAATAACGGATGAAGACAATTAAAGGAAAATTAGATTTTCTGGTTCTTTTTACTCTTAAATGTGATTTAATTAATATAAATGCTCAAAATTTAAGTCAAAGCAACAGCTAAAGTCTTTATTTTGTATCAAAATCTTCAAATATCCAAAGCATCAGTGAATCAGGATTCACAGATTTAGGAAATAATTTATTGTCATATCATTTATCATTTATCATTTATCGTGATTTATTTTTTATTGTCATAAGATTTTGATTTATTGCTACCATTAAAACCAATTAATGATGCCTAGAAACTTCTAAAACTGTCTTTTTTTATTTTACCTTTTTTGTTTTGCTTTTTGCTTAATGAAAACATAAATAAACATCAATAAAGTTGAAAATATGATTAAATGAAACTATCAGTTTAGCGATATATGACTAGTGTCCAAAGCGCATTATAAATGTTTTTGTGTAACTATAATTATTGTGACACACAGTTGTACTAATAGTTACCTAAAAAAGTATTAATAGTCCATATTGTCCATTAGTACCATGACCATAATCCAATAATAAAACGATGTTTTAGTCAGAGCAGTGACTGTTGATTGTACAATTATGTTTAATAATCTCTGCCTTTCGTGCTGTTTTAAAGTTGCTGCATGGGGACAAATAAAGTGACCTGAGTTAAACTGAGGTCTGCATAACGTCGCAGTGATGAGGGTTTTCTGCATGGCGTAGGCATGTTCTTTCTCTGCATCTCCCAGGAGTAATCTGGCTTCCTCCCACAGTCCAGAAACATGCAAGTTGGGTTAATTAGTCTCTCTAATTGCCCTTGGGATTGAATATTGTGTGTTTCTTTAATTTGTGTGGACATATTTACTCACTGATTATGTCAAAGCAAGCATGTGGAGTAATTTTTTTGCGATATTAAACTGAATCTTCACGTAGATAAAACCAGGGGCTCCAAAGCTGAAAAGCCCACTTTGCTGCACCCAAATCAACTTTTATTCTTATATATGGCTAAATACAGCAAGAGTTTTGAAAGGAAGTGACCCAAGTTACTGGAAAAATTACTTAGTCAATTAAACCCAAAAGAAACTGATAACTATGTTTTCTTTTAATACAGCAACCATGCAAAATCTGCATGACTATGGTCATTGTAGGGGAAAAAGAGAAAAAAGTATTAAATATAAAAAAAATTCAGAAATTTTGAGAGTAATTTTCTACAAAAAACAAAGGATTTCTCTTTTGAAAAATGTTCCAAAAAATGTTCAAACTCTTGAAGATTTCAGAGATTAATCACAAAATTTCTGAGATTTTGGCAGAAATGTACTCCTTTATTTCTAACTTCAAACACACGTCAGAAAAATCCCTTTCAAATTTCAAACTCCTTCAACTTCACATTTATGTGCTACTTTGTGTTGGTTTATCACACAATATCCCAAATGAAATGCAGTGAAGTTAGTGCAGATATTGCACGTTAAAGTCTGAAGGAACATGCATAAACGTTTCTGAATTTCCTAATTAGGCAGAAATTCCTGTAAATTAGGGGAGCGCGGTTCTCTTTGTGTCTTTCTTGAAGTTTGCCTCAAAGTACACAGCTTTTCCAAATTAAATTAAGGATCCAGTGAACCTCTAACTGATTACCTTCTCTTTCACAGCTCCAACAATATCGACTGTTGAAGCCGCTTCAGTGTCAACAAGTAATTAACTTGTGTGGGAGTAAAACTTGGGTATCTGCCCTTTGTTAGTACACAGAGCTGGAGCAAATATTAAAAGGATTTGGTTATTGGACGGTCATTTATAGTACATGGTATTATAGGTATTAACGTCTCTAAATAAAAAAATGCATCCAATTTGTGGTTTGCTGCACACTAAATGATGAGAAATAGCAGCGAAAAAGTCAGGAAGAGGAAAGAAATTAGGAAAAATTCTCAGAATCCCAGAAAGTACTCAGCAGCCGTATTGATTTTCCAACTTAAAGCGCAAAATAATTTGTTGTGATTTTTTAAATCTGCTCTGCAATAAATTAAATAATAAAGAAGTGGCAATTTTTTGTCTTAATTAAAGGTGGACAATTACCTAACTAAAGACATTTGTTTTGTTTATTTGGTTTATAAAGTATTTTATTCTATTCCAAAAATATTATATTTTTGAATAAAAATATAATAAAACAGTAATTGGCAGCTGAACTGCCTAACTTTTTAAAATAATCCTCATCTAATAACCAAGTTTAATATAAATAATATTTTTTTTTCTTTTTTAGTAAAATGTCGCTGCCATATTCACTATGAAATTAAAATAAAAAAAATAATGAAATAAAAAATAGTCACAACTATATAAAAGAAACATTGTGCGTAAACAGAGCTGATTGGCTCAACAATTAGCAGCTCCACCAATCCCAGACGAGACCCCTGTTTTTGAGCTCAGCCAGGAGGAAGGAGAACTAAAATTAAAAACTCTCTCTTTTTGGCCAGAATGGCCAAAAAGGGCCAGAATGGCCAGAAAGAGCCAGAATGGCCAGAAAGAGCCAGAATGACAGGAAAGGGCCAGAATGGCCAGAAAGAGCCAGAATGGCCCAGAAAGGCCAGGAAGGGCCAGAATGGCCAAAAAGGGCCAGAATGGCCAGAAAGGGCCAGAATGGCCAAAAAGGGCCAGAATGGCCAGAAAGAGCCAGAATGACAGGAAAGGGCCAGAATGGCCAGAAAGAGCCAGAATGGCCCAGAAAGGCCAGGAAGGGCCAGAATGGCCAAAAAGGGCCAGAATGGCCAAAAAGGGCCAGAATGGCCAGAAAGGGCCAGAATGGCCCAGAAAGGCCAGGAAGGGCCAGAATGGTCCAGAAAGGCCAGGAAGGGCCAGAATGACCAGAATGGGTCAGTAAGGGCCAGAACTGTACGTGTTCCTCCTGTGTTTCTCACAGCAGGTATCTTCACTGAATATTTCTTTCTTGTCCTTTGTGTCTGTGTCTTGCCCTGCCACTCCCAGCTGGTCCAGGCAGATGGCCGGCTTCCTCGGTCTGGTTTCACCTCAGGCCCATTCCAGTTAAGGACAAGGCACTAAAGAAATCTAATGGACCGCAACTGCTATGTTGTGTATTTTCTACATTAGTGGAATATTAACAAAGTTTTGTGCATGTTTGCAAAGGAAACACAGCTTCCAACAGCCAATATCAAAGCTTAAAATGTGTAAAGTAACAGCTAACTTTTAAATTTGCTTGCAATGTTTAAGAATGTAAATACTGAAGGCCTTACATTTATTTTAAATAAAAGATAAGCACATTAAGGGCTTTGGGAATGGACCATAAAACTTACATATTAATGCTGTACGTTTTATATTTTCACACAATTCAAAACAATATTGCCCCCCATGGATGAACAGAAATTCAGCTCACAAAGAGAAAATACAGCAGTGATGTTCGTTTGTTCTCTGATTCATTTAACATCACATTTTTCTTTATTTTAGCACCAAGTCAGACAAACATTCATGGTTAACGCTGAGGACCTTCCCTGGTTTTCTGATCTTAATTAAAGCTGAGGAGCAGCGAGTGGTTCCACCTGTTATCATTAAAATGTCATGTGTCACTATAAATCACTTTTATCTCTCACTGTTCCATAAAAATAGGCATTGAAACAGAGCAATACAACCTTTCTGATCCTCTGAGGAACAATTCAGCAATTATGACAGTATGAATTAACACAGTGGTAGTTAGATATAGAATAAATTCAGTTTAGATTGAGATCTACATGTAAAACAACATATTCTAATATATCCAAACTAATCTGAGTTTATTAAACTGAAATTACATAATAAAGAAGTTAATATTACAAAGATTAAGTAGTGAAAGTCAGGGAGGATCTGTGGGATGTAATTACTAAAGTTTTTAACGTTTTAAAGTTGGACTTAAAGATAAACAAACTCTATGAAATAAAGAAAAGAAATAGTGTCAGATTCAACCAATAAACTCAATAGAAAGATCAAGAATCAGTCATTTAGCTGGTTACTTCATATTTCTTCACTAGATGCATTTTCATTAACAATAAAAATGTGCAATTTGACTTTTCAAAAATAAATTGGCTTAATGGAAACATCTCTAAAAACTACTTTTTTGATAAAAAGGTTTTGTGCTACAATGAGGTGTCTTTTTTTTTTTTGGCCGTATCAAAGAAGAAGACGACAGGAAGTAGTTGGAGAACCAAACTTATTTACGTGATTAATTTTGTGTCTTATTTAATGGAAACGCCAAAATTGTGAATTTTTGTCAACATTAGCAGATTGTAGCGCAGGGCATTCTGGCTGCTTAGTGAAGAAGGAAGTTGCACTCAGTGTTTTCTTCATGTCGTTTCCTTCAGTGGTTCTTGGTGCAGCGCCCCCACAGGCCAGGAGGGGAACAGGTTCCTCAAAAGGTTTGGCTGGTTTGACACGGTGCAGTGAGAAAACAAACTGCATCAGCTGAAAATGTGACAAATGTTCAAAATTTAAAAACTGACTGTGTATTTGTATTTCTGAAGAATAAATTCTGGCCAGTAGGAATACCATTTACGTTTTCTAAAACAATCCTACTACGATTTATATTCCAAAACGAAGTGAACGAATTGTAAGTGGGACATGCAGACAGACTGCTCACTCTGGCTTTGAGACACAGCTTTAGTATTTTGTGTTTTGCCCCAGCAATAGATAATAATGCCATAAATCCACTCTGAGCACTAATCATGTAAACACAAACAGGTGATTAGAGAGAAAGAGCTGTTGTGCAGGAGTGATAAGGCACCAGAGAGCGAGGAAACTGAGACAAAGACAATCTATCTCTCGCACTCTTCCTGTCTGATAGCTGCGACAGCTGAGCTGCGGCAGACAGAGAAGGACAGCAGGCAGATGCTGTCAGGATTCCTCCCACTCACTCGTCTTCCTCTCTGCCTTTTTGTCTCCCTGCTCTCCAAAAGTTTCTCTGCGCTATGAAATGTGGAAAGCCAAAAGGAAAAAAGAACAACTCAAGGAGTTAATTGCAGCCGTTCCAATTTTTATTACATCTCTTCACTGCTACTTCATTGTGTGTGTGTGTGTGTGTGTGTGTGTGTGTGATGTTGAGGTTATTTTTGCTACAGCTGGTCAAATGACTATTATTAAAAGACTCTGTTGCCTCGAATTACCTCCATAAACGCTGTGAGTCTGAAATGGATGCCAGTATTTTAAAGACTTTGGCTCGAGGGTCGCTCTTTGTCTCACGTCTCAATGTAGTGGGAATCCTCTTGCTCCGGCTTTTTTCCCATTACAATGGACTGACTCAGCCACGGGCAACATATGGACCAGTAAACACAAGACGCACAAAGACCCGACTTCCTTCCGACGGCAGCGTTCTGCAAACTGGCACAAAACTGAACAAGCAAACCAGTCTGGAGATAAAACTCGTGTGCAAAAGAGAGAGAAAGTTGAAGAATGGCATTAATTTATTAGCTTGCATAGCTTGTAAAACCAGAAACACTTTCCAAGATGTATCACAATGTCCTAAAATCTGCTTGCTTTACAATGAAAGTGATAAAAATATTAGTGAACTGCATTGTCTTCTTTAAGAGGGATGCATTCGTATTCTGACTTTGGAGAAAAGACAATAACCTTTGTAAAAACAGAACCTCCGACAATAAAAAGTAACCATTTCTTGTTAATTACATACAAATAATTTAAATTGTTCATAACTGCAATGCGTTACAGGAATCTGTGATCAACACAGATGGAAATTTCAGCATTTCTAGCTGCTTGATTTCCCCCCACATCCAGCCAAGAGTTTTTTATGACTGCACTTATTTTACGTGCCACAGTGATAATAACGCTGCAGGTCAAAAAGGGTGGAGCAAACAGGATAAAGAAAACCATATGTCAGATTACGAGCAGAAGAATAAAAGTTTTCCTTGTTCAGAATAAAAACAGATTTTCTTCAGCAGAGAGAATTCACTCGTTTCTGTAGTTAATAGATTATCTGCACTTTAATAAAGATGACTTTTTACTTTTACTCGATACGTTTTAAGAGAAATATCTGTCCTTTCTAGATGATGAAAAAAATCCACAGCTTTCACCTCAAACAGCAACCTGATAAACAAACACATATCTTCCTAATCTTAAACTGTGTTGATCGGAGCAGGTTCAGTTCCTCAGCACATCCGCCATTGTTTTCGCTGTTGTCTGATAAATGGCAGCCGTGTATTCTGCATTTATTGCAACTAAAATGTTACGATTTCACTTAAAAAAAGTGTAAACAGGGCCTGATGTTTTTGGGTTTCGTGCTTCTACCCGTCACATTTCTCCTGGTTTCTTTCCAGCCCTGCTTATTGTTTACCATTAGCTTCCTTGACAAGAAGGGCACAGAGCTGCCATATAATAAAAGGCTACATAAAAACACATTTTACACTGTGCAGTGGGTCAACCATAAAGAAAAATTATACTCCCCACTCTCTTAGAGGGCAGTCAGCTATTTCACTTTTGCAACCACCTCCACCTTAAGTGGAAGTTTTTTCAGTATAGCTATATGACTGCTGGTGTAGCCAAAGAAAACATCCTTCCATTTCCAAACTTTAACCATGAACTGAAAGCATTGTATGCTGTGGGATTTCACAGAATATTCTTCAGCTCCAGAAAAACAGTGCCTAATTTTCCTCGTTGATTCAGAAGTAAATAAACGCTCGCAGGCTGCATCTGGCTGGCGATGCCAGTGACCGGCAGGCCTTTCAAAACCTTTCAGAAGCTCCTGATTAAAATGTGCTGGGCTGGCGGCCACTAATCTGCCAGCCGATGTGTGCTAATCTACGTTAGCGGTGTCCAAAGTGCGGCCTGGGGGCCATTCCTGGCCCTTCAAACTATTTTATGTGGCCTTCAACTGCACCTAAATGAATGGCACCAGTTTGGCCCAATAGTGGGCACTTTTGTTACTTTTTAGCACAAAAAAATTGTCTTTTTTAACAGAAAGTGTTTTAAAAGATGTGTCTGTTTTCTTTTCATTTTTATTTCATGGTAAGTAGGGCTAAAAACATCCAGCAACAAAGAAAATACAAAACTAGCCGAGGGTTGTTTTAAAAAAAAGTTCTAATTTTTGTTGTTATATATTGTTATAGTTTGAGTTCTTCAGTTAACCTACAATAAAAATGGTGGCTGCAAAGAGCAACATGTGCACACAGAGAAAACCCTGCAGAGTCAGCAGGAACAATGTGTCACAGTGTGAAACGGACAGACATACCGAGGCCACCGCATGGTGTGAAACACCTTCCTGCAATCCTGTCGGGTGGTTGAATAGCTGCAGTTCGCTTCAGCCAGAATATTTAAATGAGTTAAACCGCCATGTTTCATATCTGTGCTTTTCCACTGCTGCTCTACTTTCAATATTTTCAAACAGCTGCTTCATCCGAAGCTCTGAAGTTGGCTGATCGCGGCGACGTGAAGCTGCGCTGACCCCCTGTCGTCACTCGCGGGTCAAACTGAGTATTTTTGTCACAAAAGAGAAGCTTTTGTTGCAAACGAAAATTACCAGCAGCTGCACGATCTTTCCAGCCAGCGTGTTTCCAAAAGAAGAGAGAAAAACACAAAACCGGCCTGGTGGACCGGTAACACAAGGCGAAGCCTGAGAACTGACACGACTTGATTTGGTTGGCAGCTTAATTTTATTTATATAACGCATTTTCAGCTACAAGACAGTTCAAAGTGCTTTACATGAATTAGAAGGAAATACAAACAAAACAACAAAACCAAAAGAAAGAAAAACAAGTAAAAAAAATAAAATAAATGTTGGTTCTCTACGTTCGATTCTTGTTCTGAGTTGAAAGTAATTTATAAACTAACTGGAGTTTTTCTAAGTCTTGCTCCAATATTAAAAATATAAAGCCAAATGTTGGTCTAAAGTAATAAATACTCATTATTTCATAAACTAACTGGAGTTTCTCTAAAAATAAACAGACAGGGAGGTGAAATGAAAACATCAAACAAAAATAGTCCTTCAGGTTTCGATTCACTGACTATAATTATAAAAACTTAATGTGTAAATATCTAATTTGATCAAATTATTTTTATCCAAAACACTTGAAAACTGTTTGTAAAGGTTTTGGCTTGAATAAATAAACAATAATTTAAAACATATTTGAACGTTTGGAAGGTTACTGATTTTGGCATATATTTTACATGTTTTATCTAATTTAAGCCATATATTTAAAAAAAACAACAACAATGTGACATAATTAGAGCCACACCGTTAACAAGAGATGGAATAAAAACATTTCCACTTTCACAAAAAATCCCAATAAACCAGATAAATGAGAAAGTGCATGTGATAAATATATCCTTCGGTTTGGAGCAGCTTCACGCAGCCTACAGTACAGTACATGCTGTGACGAAGAGGATAATATTTCTGTCTGTTCCTCCTCCCTCTTCGCTCAGATTGAACTACTCTTCGCTTTGCTTCCTTGAAACCCTACAAATATTTCTTTGCACGGATTTGGTGCTGCAGATCTGAAATATATGAGCTCCAGGCAAAAATGAAACGGCTCCACCAGCCACAGTCTTCTCTGATAAAGATTAATTATACCGAGACTTCACATACACCTCAGTTCCCCTGATGTTCTTGAATATGGATGACTGATAAAAAAAAGTTCAGCAAAATCAGCAGATTTCTGGAAACACAAATAAATGTTTCGTTGAGGTTATGTCGACCACTTAATCCGCTAAACTGACTTAAAAGCAACAAACGTTTCATTAACTGACTTTTGGTTGTTTTTGCTGTAAGCCTGTCTTTTTGTCCTGTTTCTTGCTCCATACGCTCTGCTAAAAATATCCCAAATATTACTGTGATAACCAATTATACTGCTGTTTTAACATAATCTTCAAAAAGTTTATCAATATTGGCACAATAATGCAAATTTACCCTCTCAAAGACCAATAAACCTTAATTTTATAAAAACTGGAAGATATTCAAAATATCCAGAATAAAACAAAACAACAAAAAAACAATCAATATAACCAACCGAAACCATCAATATAATGGATTATGGAGACTTTATAATCAGAGCAGCATCCTGGACAGCAGAGTTAAGTGGGACACATTTATGATTTAGAGCATTATTTACCTGCACTTAATAAGTTTTCAGGCTTATCTGAGAAAACTTTGACTGAAGTGAGTGGCAAATAAGGTGAAAAGTAGTTATTATTATGTCGCTAAATTAGCTGATGATTAAAAAAAAAAAATCAATTAATCATTTCAGCCCTAATTTAATTTAATGCATTTTCAGATTCAGACTATGGAGTTTATAAGATATAAATGTTCCACAAACTAAGAGCACGAAACCCGAGAGGTTTACTTTTTTACACACAAAATACCAGAAGATGCTAAACCTAAAAACTAGTCGATTGTTTTGATAATCAATTAATCAGGATTAATCAACTCTGATTAATATATTATCAGATTAGTATGATCGAGTTTATAAGATAAAAATAAAAGAAAAATCCACAAACAAAATACCCTAATCCATCCATCCATCCATCCATCCATCCATCCATCCATCCATCCATCCATCATCCATCCATCCATCATCCATCCATCCATCCATCATCCATCCATCCATCCATCCATCATCCATCCATCCATCCATCCATCCATCCATCCATCATCCATCCATCCATCCATCCATCCATCATCCATCATCCATCCATCCATCCATCCATCCATCATCCATCCATCCATCCATCATCCATCCATCCATCCATCATCCATCCATCCATCATCCATCCATCCATCCATCATCCATCCATCCATCATCCATCCATCCATCCATCATCCATCCATCCATCCATCCATCCATCCATCCATCCATCCATCCATCATCCATCATCCATCCATCCATCCATCCATCCATCCATCCATCATCCATCCATCATCCATCCATCCATCCATCCATCCATCCATCCATCATCCATCCATCCATCCATCCATCCATCCATCCATCCATCCATCCATCATCCATCCATCCATCCATCCATCCATCCATCCATCATCCATCCATCCATCCATCCATCATCCATCATCCATCCATCATCCATCCATCCATCATCCATCCATCCATCCATCCATCCATCATCCATCCATCCATCCATCCATCCATCCATCATCCATCCATCCATCATCCATCATCCATCCATCATCCATCCATCCATCATCCATCCATCCATCCATCCATCCATCATCCATCCATCATCCATCCATCCATCATCCATCCATCCATCCATCCATCCATCATCCATCCATCCATCCATCCATCCATCATCCATCCATCATCCATCCATCCATCATCCATCCATCCATCCATCCATCCATCCATCCATCATCCATCCATCCATCCATCCATCCATCCATCATCCATCCATCCATCCATCATCCATCCATCCATCATCCATCCATCCATCCATCCATCCATCCATCCATCATCCATCCATCCATCCATCCATCATCCATCCATCCATCCATCCATCCATCCATCCATCCATCATCCATCCATCCATCCATCATCCATCCATCATCCATCCATCCATCATCCATCCATCCATCCATCCATCATCCATCCATCCATCATCCATCCATCCATCCATCATCCATCCATCATCCATCCATCCATCATCCATCCATCATCCATCCATCCATCCATCCATCCATCCATCATCCATCCATCCATCCATCCATCCATCATCCATCCATCCATCCATCCATCCATCATCCATCCATCCATCCATCATCCATCCATCCATCCATCCATCCATCCATCATCCATCCATCCATCATCCATCCATCCATCCATCATCCATCCATCCATCCATCCATCATCCATCCATCATCATCCATCCATCCATCCATCCATCCATCATCCATCCATCCATCCATCCATCCATCATCCATCCATCCATCCATCCATCATCCATCCATCCATCCATCATCCATCCATCCATCATCCATCCATCCATCCATCATCCATCCATCCATCCATCATCCATCCATCCATCCATCATCCATCCATCCATCATCCATCCATCATCATCCATCCATCCATCCATCCATCCATCATCCATCCATCCATCCATCCATCCATCCATCCATCCATCATCCATCCATCCATCCATCATCCATCCATCCATCCATCATCCATCCATCCATCATCCATCCATCCATCCATCATCCATCCATCCATCCATCATCCATCCATCATCCATCCATCCATCCATCATCCATCCATCCATCCATCCATCCATCATCCATCCATCCATCCATCATCCATCCATCCATCCATCATCCATCCATCCATCATCCATCCATCATCCATCCATCCATCCATCCATCCATCATCCATCCATCATCCATCATCCATCCATCCATCCATCCATCATCCATCCATCCATCATCCATCCATCCATCATCCATCCATCCATCCATCCATCCATCATCCATCATCCATCCATCCATCCATCCATCCATCATCCATCCATCATCCATCCATCCATCCATCATCCATCCATCATCCATCCATCCATCCATCCATCCATCCATCCATCATCCATCCATCCATCCATCATCCATCCATCCATCATCCATCCATCCATCCATCCATCCATCCATCCATCATCCATCATCCATCCATCCATCATCCATCCATCATCCATCCATCCATCCATCCATCCATCCATCATCCATCCATCCATCCATCCATCCATCCATCATCCATCCATCCATCCATCCATCCATCATCCATCCATCCATCCATCATCCATCCATCCATCCATCCATCCATCATCCATCCATCCATCATCCATCCATCCATCCATCATCCATCCATCCATCCATCCATCATCCATCCATCATCATCCATCCATCCATCCATCATCCATCCATCCATCCATCCATCCATCATCCATCCATCCATCCATCCATCATCCATCCATCCATCCATCATCCATCCATCCATCATCCATCCATCCATCCATCATCCATCCATCCATCCATCATCCATCCATCATCCATCCATCCATCCATCATCCATCCATCATCCATCCATCATCCATCCATCCATCCATCATCCATCCATCCATCCATCCATCCATCATCCATCCATCCATCCATCCATCATCCATCCATCCATCATCCATCCATCCATCCATCATCCATCCATCCATCCATCATCCATCCATCCATCATCCATCCATCCATCATCCATCCATCATCATCCATCCATCCATCCATCCATCCATCATCCATCCATCCATCCATCCATCCATCATCCATCCATCCATCCATCATCCATCCATCCATCCATCATCCATCCATCCATCATCCATCCATCCATCCATCATCCATCCATCCATCCATCATCCATCCATCATCCATCCATCCATCCATCATCCATCCATCCATCCATCCATCCATCATCCATCCATCCATCCATCCATCCATCCATCCATCCATCCATCCATCATCCATCCATCCATCCATCATCCATCCATCCATCATCCATCCATCCATCCATCATCCATCCATCCATCCATCATCCATCCATCCATCCATCCATCCATCCATCCATCCATCATCCATCCATCCATCATCCATCCATCCATCATCCATCATCCATCCATCATCCATCCATCCATCCATCCATCCATCATCCATCCATCCAT
The DNA here is from genome assembly GCF_051168715.1 of Poecilia mexicana. Lineage (NCBI taxonomy): Eukaryota > Metazoa > Chordata > Actinopteri > Cyprinodontiformes > Poeciliidae > Poecilia > Poecilia mexicana. The sequence continues at coordinate 30,885 of NW_028263373.1, read as the reverse complement.
CATCCATCATCCATCCATCCATCCATCCATCATCCATCCATCCATCCATCCATCATCCATCCATCATCCATCCATCCATCCATCCATCCATCCATCATCCATCCATCCATCCATCATCCATCCATCCATCCATCATCCATCCATCCATCATCCATCCATCATCATCCATCCATCCATCCATCCATCCATCATCCATCCATCCATCCATCCATCCATCCATCATCCATCCATCCATCCATCATCCATCCATCCATCCATCATCCATCCATCCATCATCCATCCATCCATCCATCATCCATCCATCCATCCATCATCCATCCATCATCCATCCATCCATCCATCATCCATCCATCCATCCATCCATCCATCATCCATCCATCCATCCATCATCCATCCATCCATCCATCATCCATCCATCCATCATCCATCCATCATCCATCCATCCATCCATCCATCCATCATCCATCCATCATCCATCATCCATCCATCCATCATCCATCCATCCATCCATCCATCATCCATCCATCATCCATCCATCCATCATCCATCCATCCATCCATCCATCATCCATCATCCATCCATCCATCCATCCATCCATCCATCATCCATCCATCATCCATCCATCCATCCATCATCCATCCATCCATCCATCCATCCATCCATCCATCATCCATCCATCCATCCATCATCCATCCATCCATCATCCATCCATCCATCCATCCATCATCCATCCATCCATCCATCATCCATCCATCATCCATCCATCCATCCATCCATCCATCATCCATCATCCATCCATCCATCCATCCATCCATCCATCATCCATCCATCCATCCATCATCCATCCATCCATCATCCATCCATCCATCCATCATCCATCCATCCATCCATCATCCATCCATCCATCCATCCATCCATCCATCCATCATCCATCCATCCATCATCCATCCATCCATCATCCATCATCCATCCATCATCCATCCATCCATCCATCCATCCATCATCCATCCATCCATCCATCATCCATCCATCCATCATCCATCCATCATCCATCCATCCATCCATCCATCCATCATCCATCCATCATCCATCATCCATCCATCCATCATCCATCCATCCATCCATCCATCATCCATCCATCATCCATCCATCCATCATCCATCCATCCATCCATCCATCATCCATCATCCATCCATCCATCCATCCATCCATCCATCCATCATCCATCCATCATCCATCCATCCATCCATCATCCATCCATCCATCCATCCATCCATCCATCCATCCATCATCCATCCATCCATCCATCATCCATCCATCCATCATCCATCCATCCATCCATCCATCATCCATCCATCCATCCATCATCCATCCATCATCCATCCATCCATCCATCCATCCATCATCCATCATCCATCCATCCATCCATCCATCCATCCATCATCCATCCATCCATCCATCATCCATCCATCCATCATCCATCCATCCATCCATCATCCATCCATCCATCCATCATCCATCCATCCATCCATCCATCCATCCATCCATCATCCATCCATCCATCATCCATCCATCCATCATCCATCATCCATCCATCATCCATCCATCCATCCATCCATCCATCATCCATCCATCCATCATCCATCATCCATCCATCCATCCATCCATCATCCATCCATCCATCCATCCATCATCCATCCATCATCCATCCATCCATCCATCCATCATCCATCCATCCATCCATCATCCATCCATCATCCATCCATCCATCATCCATCCATCCATCCATCCATCCATCCATCATCCATCCATCATCCATCCATCCATCCATCCATCCATCCATCCATCCATCATCCATCCATCCATCCATCATCCATCCATCCATCCATCCATCCATCCATCCATCCATCCATCCATCCATCCATCCATCCATCCATCCATCCTACGTCTCTCCTGTTTTTTATCCGTTTTACTCCTGAAATGTCACCGAACTGAAACAGCTTCCTCTGTGGAAAAGTTGCCACATGGAGACTAATTAAACTCGACTTTCCGTGTCCTTCAGCGCGCCACCGGCAAACTGACAACACCGATATGTCACGACTGAGGCGCAATAATTTCCATCGCCATCATCCTCGAATATACATCACAATCCGTCCTCCTCATCACATCACACACACACACGCACACACACACACTGCAGATCCACTGGTATCTCTGTCCGCCCTTCCCTCACTGGGTCTCTCTCTCTTGGCCTATCACCATGACGATAGGAGCCGGTATCATGGATACAGTCACTAGGCAACGAGCAGCATCAGCAGCAGCAGCAGCAGCAGGAACAGAAAGAACGGTGGGGTCCTGAGAAAGCTTTAGCGTAGCAACACCAAAAAAAACACAACTTTTTTTCCACCTGCATGCAACGGCTTACTTTGAAGACGACATGTTGATACATCAGAAGATTCATTTTATTTCACTCAGCTCTGGAATGCTATATTTAGATTGTCAAAGAGTGCACACCATCCTTGATGAGGCTGAAATGGGTTCAGTGTGTGGCTACGACAAATGAAGCTGCCAGAATTATGCAGACAATCCAAAGAATGTGCAGGAAACCCGAGGCTGGAGGAACACAAATTATTACTGGAGTTCAATATTAAAGCAAATAAAAATGGGAGGATTTCTGTTAAAAACATTAAGAACATCAAGACAGAACTGCATGTGCCAAGGATAGCTAAATGGTTCACAGCTAAATGCAAGACACTTCTTTCAGTTACATATGCAAATAATATTATGATCAAATGGAGACCAAACATGTTTGGGTTTTACTGCCATAATTTTAGTTTGCATTATGCATATGTTGGTGTTATTATGACATATATTTTGAAAGAAGGAAGTAGTATGAAGCATGATGGTTCTGCTGGGGCACCAGAAGAAGATGCACCACAGGGTGAAGCAAGGAAACAGCAAGTGGCAGTAGAAAAGACCAAAACAGTTTAATTAATCTGTTTTAACGATTTAATTTCCACCTCTAATGAAGAGTCAACCAGTGAGGCATGTTTGTATGTTTTTATATCATTTCTTATGTCTTTATTGCACCATCTCATTTAAGTTTATACTGCATTTTAGTTTGATGGCGGTGTCAGTGTTGGAAACAAGGCGGTGCTGTAAAAATTTACATCTCACATTAAAGCTGATTTTGTACCATCAGTGAAAACAACTATTGACTTTAAGAAGAGCTGGAAGTGATACTGGGTATCAGTATCAACGTATGCTAAGGTTTTCAAAAGAAACAGTTTCAGAACCTCAAATGCGTTCCTTCACACCATTCAGTTTAAAATCTGTTCATTAGCTTCTATTACAAATACAAGCAAAAATTAGTCAATATTTCAACATGTCGACAAAACACAATAAATTTGTTCACACGATTATTAATGAATATGCATCTTCTTTCTACTTCCTGTCATCGTCTTCTTCGTCTTTTCCGCCAGTAGTAACATCCAGTTGTTGATCATGTGACTCATGATGTGAAAAAAAATGTTTCAATTGCAGTTTTGTGAAATACACTGATTTGGATATAGCGGAAAATCTTTACATTGCAAAATGTGAGTTTTTATTTTAAATTGCTGCGTTTCCATTAAGTAGATTTATTTCCAGATTTCCTATTTGGACAGTTATATTGTCAGCAATGAAAATCACAAAGACGAATGTAATCCAGTGCTGCTTTACTCTTCCTTGGCTGTTATGTTTAACGTTAACTTGCAGCTCTGTGGAAATATTTCAACACAAAAAGGTAAGCTGTGAAAATACAGCTGGCAAGTTCAACCGGAGTGGGAAGCTGTTTTAAATGAAAACTAAAGGACTTTATAGTTTTTTTTTATCTTTGTGTTGATTCTTACTCAAGCCTATCATGCTGTGAAAAGGTCTTTCCTCTCAATCAGGATAAAAGCTGCAGTATCAGTCTCTACCAAGGCTAACATTATACGAGTTTATACTTCACATGACATAAATCAGCATTAAAAGCCTGAAATATGTCAAAACAGGCATCAAAAATAAGAATTAATAATAAACGGATCATCAAGGAGTTTGTGGTGAGTCATCAGTCTCAGCTAATAGTTGTTGTTGTTAAAGTGTGCAGCATTATAACATGCATTACACATCATAGATCTGATTGTTCTTAAAGGGCCGGTTCATCCAGAACGTATCGATAAAACTGATTAAACCATTAAAATATTAATAAATATTTGCACTAATGCATATGATATAAATGTGACTTTATTTCTCGCCATATCAACCACGGCTGAGGCAGCAGTCAGTTAAACCCAAAATTTTGGATCAATTTTGAAAAACATTTGCAAGAAAATTAGAAAAAATGTGGGGATCTGTTGATTTTGTGTGAATTTTGCAGATTTGTGAAAACCTGGAGGGACTTATTGGTAAAATTTGGAGTCCAGACGGCCACATAAACAGCAACGGCGGGCCACATCTGGCCTCTGGGCCTTGAGTTTGACACCCAGGTCAAAGGTCAACAAAGTGATTGTTTTAATCTGAATGGTATTAAAAAGATAACAAGGCCTAGTTGATTAGTTAGCTTGTTGCTAACCGCTATCTCCACTTATTCTGATACAGGAGTAGAAATTGAATCAATCAAGTTTTTTGTACACATTTCAGCAACACGTGCTTTACATAAAAAAAACAACTAAAATTATTATGAAAAATCACCTTTTTTTAGCTTTATATCATTTAATAATGTTGTTCCCTGATCTATCGGAGTGTTGCTTTGACACATTGAGCCGCACCTCGCCCACACGGATCCTTCAGACTAGCAGTAGCAGCAATTAGCAAACACCTAGTGGAACTTATCATACAAATCCAACGCTCCTATAAATACTTGTAAACGGCATCATGGAGAAGCTTAGTTTGAATAAAGTGCTGAAGAAGGAGTGTTGGAAAGGGTAGGGGGCTCTTAAAGAGACAGTGTCCAATTTCAAGATGTCAGGTACGACTGTAATCAAACACCCCCATTAAATGTTACATATTACCCAACAGAAGAGTTGCACTGGTAAATAATACCATTTTGGCCACTGACAGGTAAACTGGGGTCACATGCACTGTGCTGCACTGTGAAGGGACATCGTTTTGTTTACCTGCACTGGGTCAAAAAACCAATTAGAAAATTTCTGTCTTGTGAATATAAGATAGAAACAAGGATAATGGCAGATGATTACTAATGCAGTTGTTTACGCTTCAATCAATAAATGCTCCATTTATGTTTCAAAATGCAATCAAACACAATTATTACGTTCTGCTTAGCAGCATAGCTGCCCCACTTAAAGTAATTGAAGTGGTGAAGTTGTGTGTTTGATGAAAGGGGAATTTTATTTGTTTTTGAGGCTCTGAGTCATGGCAGTGATGTATTTACAGACCAAAAAGCCGAAGAAATTGTATTTTTTTCATCATCGTCATAATAAATAATAAAATTACAAGCCTAGTGCTCACTGACGAGACAAAATAGAGAAACCAAGTTGAGCACCCACAGGGAATGGCCCACTTTGATAGACATGGAGCTCAGAGATGTGAATGAAACTAATTCAATTTGCAATGAGATGGCACAAAATGGCATTAGAAGTGGCATGATGAGATGAGAAGTGTGTTAAAGGAAGGTCTGACAGCATGTAGACTCGTTACCACCACTTGACAGGGTTTGATAGGGGTGGAAATTTGGGCATGCATGAAGCTAGGCAGTTCAAATGACCTGCATCTTTTTTACACTGCAGTAAGGGATGAAATGATCTGTGTATTCATTTGATAAAATGTCAGGTTGCTCTTATCTGTTTGTCTGTTATGGTGGGAAACTGAACAGCCACCAAAAGTCAAACCACCAACGAACTGGCATCGGTTTTCTTCTATACTCTGCAAAGGAGTCTAGGAATGATTCAAAGAGCAAAATATTGACTTTTCAGTGTCTGCTTTATCTGCAAACATCCAAAGACTCAATAATGATTGCATAATTTCAGTTCACTTATTGATACAGTGCCAATTCTCAGCAGTTTGTGCCAATATGCTGGAACAAGGGATGCACCGATCCATTTCTTCTACTTCCGGTACTGATACCGATATCTGAGGTTTAGCATCGGATGATACAGAAAAACAGTGATGTTGTCTAAAGCCATAAATGTAATAAATTGCTAGTTTATTTGATAACTCTGCACCTTTTCTCCACAATATCATAGAAAACAGGAAACTGGCCTATGCTTGAAATCAACCCTATTTTAGAGAGATATAAGTGTAAAGATGGCAGATATCACAAGAACATAAAAGTCTAATTTTCTCAGCAGAACATCATGTACTAAAACCATAAAGCCAAAGAAATAATATACACACAGAAATAGATGGAGCACATTATCCAGATCTGCATGTCTTAATAACTGAATGCAGGCAGCCTCAGCTGCTCTCAGTTTATATGACCACAAAAGACAAATCTCACATTCAAGTGTTTGCAAATCATACAATCTAAGGCAATTAGTGGCGCTTGCACAGCCCTGCTGAGAAGGAAACAGATTAAAAGAGTCATCTTATGAGCAGCGCTTTGAATATGTTGCACTGAAGATTAGAATTAAATATTCTCTTTGAGTAAAACCCAGGCTGGTTTCGTGTGAATTGTAAGTCAGAGAGGACTGGGCAACAAATTATACCATGCAATGAAACAGGAAGCATTAAGTCCAGAAAAGAAAAAAGATAATAAACCATTCAGCCAGATGGTGAACAAAAAAAAAAAAAAAAGCCTGTGCCATTACAAGCTTGTAACAAGTGTGACAGATTGGTATGGCTAAAATGTGTGCTAAATAGGATAATAAGCTGTACTACCTTAGGGTAGAGGATTTAACAGGTGTGTGTGTGTGTGTGTGTGTGTGTGTGTGTGTGTGTACTTGTTTTACCTGCCGCGTGGGGACTTCAGCCTGACTCTGTGCATACACGTGGGGACCTGATGACACGTGGGGACCAAATTTGAGGTCCCCACCGGCACAACCCCATTTTCAAGTAGAAAATGGTGTATAAACATGCCTGGTGAAGTTTTCCAGGAAGTCCCCACGAATTCCATTCCAAGACAAAATGTGTGTGTGTGTATAAGGGAACCGCCCCTAGTGGTCACACAGATTATTGCAGTCCCCATTAGGCTAGGTGTTCCGGAACAGTGCGTCACCATCTGCTCACTCTCTAGCTCCCTCTATTGGTCGGTCAGAGGTTTTGCAATTTATTGGTGAAATTAAACTTTAACTTTAAAAATGTAATATTTTTAACTTATTTTTTTACATTGTGGGATTAATGGAGTATTTTTCATTTAATTTATTTTATTGCAATTTAAAGTGAAGTTTACCAGTATTTACTTTTTTATTTAATTTATTGCAATAAATTAAATAAAATTTATTACAATAAATAATAATAAATTTATTGTAATAAATAAATTTATTATTTATTATTATAAATATTAAATAAGCAGCTTAGCTCAAAGCTGCGCTCTTAGCTTTGAGAAGCTAAGTGCACACACACTATTGAAACTCAAGTTAACTGGCAAATCGTAAAGAGCTGAAATTTGGTACATCGGTAGGACCCACTGAAACAAGAAAAAAAGCCTTTTGGAGGAAATGTTGCCATTTTGGGTCAAATTTTTTGGCATTTTTGACTTTTCATACATGTCGAACTTCAACAAACTCCTACAGATTCTGAGCTATCTTCAAATTTGGTCAATATGACATTAAGGCAGTGGTTCTTAACGTGAGTTCATTCGAACCCCAGGGGTTTGATCAGTCGGTCTCAGGGGTTCAGTGGAGCCTCTGCCGCACTGATTGAAGAAGCTCCACTTCTCAGCATGAATTTGAACTTGTGTCTTTTATTACTTCAGCAAAGCTCACAGTTTTTACCAAATTCTGTACCAAATTCTTTTCGGGGTTGCTACTGCCTCTAGTGGCATGGGGGTGGTAACATAATTACTCAGTCAGCCTCCTGCAGTGATTAACAGGCAGAAGCAGCTGTTGGAGCTGATCTGATTATTGGGTGAAGGAGTGAGGAGTGAAATTGTTTTTGTACCGCAAATTAACGTTTTATTTTAAGTCAACTCAGAGATTATTTTTTGTTATTTTTATAAGCAAAAGAAACTCCTTTGAAACAGGAAAAGTCTCCCCAAGTGCTTTTTATTGTTTTTGAATGAGTCGAAAACCTCCTCCTGAGGGACTACTCTGGTATTTTTGTTTTCTGGACCTTTGTGATGCAAGAGTGGCCATAACAAGTACAAAAACCTTCACCGACGACTTGAAGAAAAGCGCAAAGTTGTGGGATCCAGCCGATCACTCACAGAAGAACAAAGAAAGCAGCCAGCGGGCAGTGAGTAAAATCAGCTGATTGAGTTTATGAATGAAAGTGCAGCTGCGCTGCAGAGAAACAATCAATCGCCACAGAAAGCAAAGTTGTGGATTTTGGAAAAGAATTGCAACAAAAAAGGATGTTTATGGATGAACTTATTTGAAAGTGAAGGGATTGTGTGATCATTAACAATGTCTGACCCTGACACTCCGCCTGCGTCTGAGGACATATTAAAGGTGTGCGTTCTTTCGCGCAGAGGCAGATTGGGAGCCTGCACTAGAAGGATTACATTACTAAATCAGAATACTGCAAAGTCTTTATTTATTATTAATTTTTCATTCTCTTAAGAATGTAGAGCTAATTAAATGATCTAAACAAGACCTTAAAGTGGATCCAGTTTCTCTCGATGGTCAACCTGTTGAAATTGTGGCAAATTTTAAATACCTTGGGTCGTTCCTGGACAGTCAGCTCAACTGAAAACACTGACTATATTTTGAAGAACTGTTATCAGAGACTCTACCTTTGAAGAAGACTTAGTGATCTTCGGGTGACCCAAATAGACTCTAATTGGGTCACCCCCTATGTCTTGAATTTTGAAAAAAATAATTTTGTTTATCACTACATAAGGGTTCAGCGAGTGCGCATATGAATTTGATGGATTTGGTACCTCAAAAAAGGTTAAGAACCACTGCATTAAGGTGTTGGGGAGTAATGATTATCAATTTTTTGTTTTTGTTTTTGTGGATGTTAAAGGGGCATGGCCAGGCCTTAACTTTGAGCTTCATACCATAAATTTGGAAAATCTATAAAGAAAGACTGATTTATACCAAACAATGAGTGATCCATGTGGTATGCCAAATGATACTATTTGGTCATATGATGACATAAATGCACACCCTATCAGAACAAGAAGTCTGTTTTTTTCCTTTGAAAGTTCCATTTCTGACTCCCTTGATCTAATCAAGATGATACTGAGGCAGATACCAGATAAATTGGTCTTACTTGCTTTAAAGCTCAACAAGTTTACACTGGAAGGTGACTTCCCCATGCCCACACAATATAGCAAGCCATTGCCATTCATTTGGCTCTAAATTCCACATATTTCAGCCAAGCAGCACCAAAGTCACTAGGGAGAATGGCCATGTCTGGCACATTCCGCATCATGGCGTTTACCATAAGCGAAAGAACATACTGAGGGTGGTGTTTGACTGCACATCCTCATTTCAAGGAACCTCTCTGAACAAGAAACATCTCCAAGGTCCTGATTTAACAAACACCCTGATTGGGGTACTGTTAAGGTTTCGCCAAGAAGCAATCACTGTTATGGCAGACATTGAGGCAATGTTTTATCAAGTTTATGTTGATGAAAAGGACAGAGACTTTCTGAGGTTTCTGTGGTGGCCAGAAGGGGACATTAGTAAACCTCTTAAGGTTTACAGGATAAAATTTCACCTCTTTGGTTCAGTATCACTGCTGCTGACAACCAGAAACATTATTCTGATGAGGTTATCAAAACCATTAAAAGTAACTTATGTAGATTGTTTGCCTCTGATCAGTGGCAACAGAGAACCCTCCAGGACCCTGCTGAGGGTGTAGAGCTGGTCCAGTGTTCCACGACCAGGACGAAAACCACACTGCTCTTCCTGAATCCGTGGTTCGACTATCCGACGGACCCTCCTCTCCAGAACCCCTGAATAGACCTTACCAGGGAGGCTTAAGAGTGTGACCCCTCTGTAATTGGAGCACACCCTCCAGTCCCCCTTTTTGAACAGGGGGACCACCACCCCAGTCTGCCAATCCAGGGGAACTGCCCCCGATGTCCATGCGATATTGCAGAGACGCGTGAGCCAACACAACCCTACAACATCCAGAGCCTTAAGGAACTCCGGGCGGATCTCATCCACCCCCGGGGCCCTGCCACCGAGGAGCTTTTTGACCACCTCGGCGACCTTGTCCCCAGAGATTGGAGAGCCCGACCCAGAGTCCCCAGGCTCAGCTTCCTCAACAGAAGGCATGTTGGTGGGATTGAGGAGGTCTTCGAAGTATTCCGCCCAACGGCCCACAACGTCCCGAGTTGAGGGGACGGGGTCAGCAGCACACCGCCCCCACTATAAACAGTGTTGGTGCTGCACTGCTTCCCCCTCCTGAGACGCCGGATGGTGGACCAGAATCGCCTCGAAGCCGTACGGAAGTCTTTCTCCATGGCCTCTCCAAACTCCTCCCATGCCCAAGTTTTTGCCTCAGCGACCACCTGAGCCACATGCCGCTTCACCCGCCAGTACCCATCAGCTGCTTCTGGAGTCCCACAGGCCAAAAAGGCCCGATAGGACTCCTTGACAGCATCGCTCACCGAAGGCGTCCACCAACGGGTTCGAGGGTTGCCGCTGCGACAGGCACCAACAACCTTTGCGGCCACAGCTCCGATAAGCCGCCTCGGCAATTGAGGCACGGAACATGGTCCACTCAGACTCAATGTCCCCTACCTCCCCCGGAACGTGTTCGAAGTTCTGCCAGAGATGAGAGTTAAAGCTCCGTCTCACAGGGGACTCCGCCAGACGTTCCCAGCAGACCCTCACTATACGTTTGGGCCTGCCAGATCTGACCGGCTTCCTCCCCCACCACCGGAGCCAACTCACCACCAGGTAGTGGTCAGTGGACAGCTCCGCACCTCTCTTCACCCGAGTGTCCAAGACATACGGCCGCAGATCCGATGAAACGACGACAAAATCGATCATCCAACCTGCGGCCTAGGGTGTCCTGGTGCCAAGTGCACATATGGACACCCTTATGTCCATCATGGTGTTCATGATGGACAATCCGTGATGAGCACAGAAGTCCAATAACAGAACACCACTCAAGTTCAGATTGGGGGGGCCGTTCCTCCCAACCACGCCCCTCCAGGTCAGTACCCCCTCTAAGGACTCCAAGAGGGGTGGGTAATCTGAACTGTTGTTCGGCCCATAAGCACATACAACAGTCAGAACCCTTACCCCCACCCATAGGCGGAAGGAGGCTACCCTTTCGTTCACCGGGGTAAACCCGGTGAACAAGTATGCCCACTCCTGCCCGGCGCCTCTCACCGTGGGCAACTCCAGAGTGGAAGTACGTCCAGCCCCTCTCAAGGACACTGATTCCAGAACCAGAGCCATGCGTCGAGGCGAGGCCGACTATTTCTAGCCGACTATTTCTCAGCTTGAAGTAACCTCAGATTGAAGTAGCTGAGAGTAACCTCTCAGCTATTTCAAGCTGAGAGGTTCTACCCAGAACCTCTCAGCCTCGCACACTGGCGCCTGTTCCTTCCCCACCAGAGAGGTGACGTTCCATGTCCCAAGAGCCAGCTTCTGCAGCCGAGGATCAGACCGCCAGGGTCCCCTCCTTCGGCCGCCGCCCATTACACATTGTACCCGACCCCTTTGGCCCCTCCGACAGGTGGTGAGCCCATTGGAAGGGGGACCCACGTCTCCTCTTCGGGCTGAGCCCGGCCGGGCTCCGTGGGTAAAAGCCCGGCCACCAGGCGCTCGCCATTGTGCCCCACCTCCAGTTGTATTGTACCTCTATTGTTGTATATTTATTTATTTATGTATGTATGTATTTATTTGTTTTGCTTAGACCCTCCTCCTGCAGTGATTAACAGGCAGAAGCAGCTGTTGGGGCTGATCTGATTGTTGGGTGAAGGAGTGAGGAGTGAAACAGTTTTTGTACCGCAAATTAACGTTTTATTTGAAGTCAACTCGGAGATTATTTTTTGTTATTTTTATAAGTAAAAGAAACTCCTTTGACACAGGAAAAGTCTCCGTGAGTGCTTTTTATTGTTTTTGAGTGAGTCAAAAACCTTCTCCTGAAGGACTACTCTGGCATTTTTGTTTTCTGGACCTTTGTGATGGAAGAGTGGCCATAACACAGAGAGAATACCCTCCATGGATAAAGGAGTTGGAAACTAAAATAAAAAAGGGTCACACTAGAGGTGGTGGCTTGGTGCAGCTACTTCAAGCTCAATACCCAGAAGACAGTGGAGTTAATGATAGACTTAGGAAAGTCACAGACCCATCATCCCCTCTCAGAGTCCTTTCTATCTCCAATTTGGACTCATTCTGCTTCCTGGACATTACCATCATCCAGGACTTCAAGTGGGAGCCAACCATCAGCTCCTTTATCATAAAGGCCCAGAACAAGTTGTTCTAGCTATGGCAGCTGAGAGAACTCAAACTGCCAATTGAGTGTTGGTGCAGTTTAACACAGACATCATCAAGTCCGTCCTCACCACCTCTGTCACTGGGTACAATGGAACCACAACCAAGGACAAACCTAGATTACAACACATCATGCATACTGATGAAAAGGTGATTGGGTGCAACCTCCAACATTTACATGACCTGTACTTCAGGGATGTAGGTCGTGCAGGTTGGATTGCGACTAACACTTCTCAAGAACAGCTTCTTTACCTCAGCCATTAGACTGTTAACAATAGATAATTGAATGTTGCATAACACTGCCACTTTATCTACCTGCTATTCTGCACATGCATACATATTTTTACTTTTTAGTCATATTTTGCATCAATATATCAAAGCAATTTCCTAACACATGACCCTGTATACTAGCAATAGCAATAAAAGTGATTCTGATTCTTCATGCGACAAGTCTGACGTTCTATCAAACAGTTCTAGGAATGGGGTACTGTTCTATCCCATTGTGTGCTAGGGGAATGGTATGACTGAAAGAAACAGGAATCTTAATAAAATGGTAAACATAGCAGTTCTATGTCTGGAAATTGAATTAAAACTAATTGAATAATTCCTAAAGAGAAAGTATTTCACTCCATGTTCATTAGTCAAGTCAAACAGGTCATGTTTAGGCCTGCTTAGTAGAAATGACGGTATTAGGTGCATTAAGTGCAGAAGCTTTCTGCTGAACACAATCCTTTATTTGCTCTTTGTTTTATGTAAAGCATAAAACAAAGAGCAGTGTTGTCCATCATTTTAAGTGACTTGCCCATACAAAATTTAACAGAAATAAAAATCTTATCCACATATTTATCCACATGTAGTATAATAATAGTAATATATAGTAGTATAATAATATAATAGTATAATAGTAATCTTATCCACATATTCATCCACATATAGTTTTCCTTATCTACAATAGGCCTCCACCCAATTTCTCTGTAATGGCTGCCATCTCACACACATCCTGAAATTTGACGTCCCCACCTCACCCATGCCCATCCCCCCTCAACATTCCCTCCATGGCCTGGAGGGAAACATGCTGAACTATAAAGTATAGCATGTTTGAACTTTTTAAGGAAAATGCTTGGTTGACAATAAAGAATGGTGGGAGAAGAGAAATAAAGAATCCGCATGCAACTCAAGCAGGTTGACTGGCTCACATTTCCTCATATAGTTTTTCTTATGTACTATAGCCATCTACCCAGTTTCTCTGTAATGGCTGCCATCTCACACACTTCCTGAGATTTGACGTCCCCATCTCACCCATGCCCATCCCCCCTCAACATGCTTGGTTGAAGATAAAGAATGGTTGGAGAATAAAAACAATCAGTATGCTAATCAAACAGGTTGACCACCTCACATTTCTTCACTTTCTTTCAACTTTCCTAATTTATATATTTATTTTTCCACATCCTGTTTTTCTGATATGCTATAGCCTCTATCCCCAGTCTCTCTGTAATGGCTGCCATCTCACACACTTCCTGAGATTTGACGTCCCCACCTCACCCATGCCCATCCCCCTCAACATGCTTGGTTGAAGATAAAGAACGGTGGGAAAATAACAAAATCAGTATGCTAATCAAACAGGTTGACTGGCTCACATTTCTTCAGTCACTTTCTTTCAACTTTCCTAATTTATATATTTATTTTTCCACATCTTGTTTTTCTGATATGCTATAGCCTCTATCCCCAGTCTCTCTATAATGGCTGCCATCTCACACACTTCCTGAGATTTGACGTCCCCACCTCACCCATGCCCATCCCCCCTCAACATTCCTCCATAACTTGCTCTCAAACTTTGCAGAATTGACTGGTGTTGAACCTACAAAATTTCCATTACAAAGAATAATTTTGTCTCCTGAAGCATTACTGTGGGAGATAATAAAATGTAACTTATTAATTTCATAGTTTTAAAACTTAATTGATGGCGCGGGAAAGTTGTGACGCCAAAGTTAAGGTGTCATTAGTTATTAACACAGGGCTGGGCCGTCAACCTCAGCTCAATGCTTTTTGCAACCAAGCAGAAACTCCGGCGTGTGCCGGAGGAAAAATCAAGCGCTCCTTTTTGACTACTGCACACCGAAGGAGGGGATTCATGCTAACACATCCGAGGAATGAGGAGCGACGTATGACGAGGATTGATCTAAAAAAATGGTAAGATTATAGTTATCTTAATGGACTCCTAGTTTTTATCCATTATATCACTCGGTCAGATATACTTTTAAATGCTGTTTAAACGTGTTGATCTGTAAAAACTGTTTCAATTGTGCTTCACTTGGATGGCTAGCTTACATTAGCCTAGTACAGCTAATAAGAAACATGCATGTTTTATATTTTATTTATTGATGTGCAGTCTTACAAGAAAAATAAAAATAAAAGTGATAACCTAAAAAATATATTAAAATATGACTGCTCAAAAAAAAGACTCAAATGCAAAATATAAAAAGCTAAGTTAGCAAATTGCAAACCTCATAAAGCAGAAATAATGAAATATGCACTATTTTCAGTCACCCTGCTTGTGTGATTGAAGAGGGTTTTTGCTTTTTTGCATGTGTTTTGAATGGAGAGACGATAGACATGAGGATCTAAAACATGAGGCTGAAGTAAATGGATACCTTGTGGGTAAAGGTTGATTCTGCTGGGAGGGGGGCCTTCAGGGCACATTACACCAGACTACATTCTCTTTAGAATAATAAAGGTTGGGATATTTGGGGAAGAGCTGTGAATTAGAAACTAACTTCAGCATCATAACTTTAGTTGAGGGGAAGAGAGTGAATCTGCTTTGTTAAAATGAATTTCAGGGCTTTGACACATTTATAATCATTGAATGTTTGGGGGGGGGGTTTTCCAGGAAAATCCCAACCAGAGATGCAGATCCAGTGATGGGAGTGACGGCTGTTCCAGTTTAAAAGGTGAATTATCTCAGGGAAAGATGCATTAGCCCACAGTGTTTTTCCCACTTTTAAATTGTTTTTGCATAACTGTTTCAGCTAAATTAATGTAACCTGTGCATAACCGCACAGGTAAGAGAAGGGAGGTGTGCAGGGGCAGATCTAGCAAAATATTTATGGGGTGACAAGAGGAGGGCAGGGATTTTTTCAGGGGTGGCAGCATATGCCAGTATCTAAGTATGAATCTAGATAGAGATGTGCCAATACCGTGATCGGCGATCACCGATCATACACTTTTTCACGGAAATCGGCCGATTATGATCGATGGCCGATCGATCGGCACACCTCTAATAGATAGATAATATGTCTCACTCTCACATTTGTCATCTCTGACAGCGGGAGATGTTTTGGTAGGACCCAGTTCAACTGCTTTCCTTTATACATTCATCTGTTATTGACTTCTTATAGCTTTGCTAATTTTATTTAGTAACAGTCTAGTTGTTCCTTTAGTTGTTCTTCTAGTTGGGGAAATCATATTTTATTTATCACTGCAGGAGGGTTCAGTGAATGCGCATATGAAACTGGTGGGTTTGGTACCTCAAAAAAGGTTAAGAACCACTGTCTTGCATATAAATGTCAAATAATTTAAAGCCTTTTAATTTATGTATGCTGAAACCATTATGTCAAATTTAGCAGCAATGATAATCTCAATAAACAAATGGTGGTCTGTGTTAAAATATTAGCATTTATGGGGCCTCTGAAGCTCTGGGGGCCCAATGGAGCTGCTGACTTAATTTGGATTTAACAGAAGTGGACAGAATTGATATTCATTTTAATTGTATTTTTTGATTAGTTGTTTTTAAGACTAGTTGTGGGTTTATATAGCAGTTCAATGATGATGTTTTCCCATAACATAATTACCCAGTGATATTTTTACTTTTATTGTCAACTTAACATCTTTTAATACAAAAAACACGGTGGACCGCCTGGGCACCCGACCACCGGGTTTAGCAAGTTTTCTGGGGGAAACCCTGCATGTTGAAGTATAAAATCAATGTGCATAGTTTGTGTCATTTAACCTACAGTTAATAGGTCAGATTAGGTGAAAATGGATATCATAGTCCAAATGTAATTTGCTGCGGTCAGTACCTAACTCCTGTGTGGGTGTCTGATTTTTAACTGTCAAATTTGGACACAGCAGAATATTAGCTTTTGGTGTATTTGTGACAGATCCGGGTGGATCACTTCATGGTTAGTATTAAATATATAAGTAAGGCTTTTGCTTTATTTGTCCTCCCACCCCCTCTGTTAAGTGCTGTGTTTTCATATTATGCACCATGAAATGCAGAATCTCCAGTGTAATCTGATGGAGCCTGTACACTTTTGATGCTGTTAATATGTGACATATTTGGGATTTCTAAATACCTTCATGAAGTTGAAGTTGACTCTGTAGCTCTGTATTAAGTTGTAACAGCTAATTTAGGCATTTTACTGTTAACTTGTCAATTTTTAGGAGTTGAAACAGTCATCCGATGAGAGCGACGATACCGTCATCCTTGGTCCAACACCAGCTGAAGTACGGGACACGAGCGTGCCTGAGCTCACAAGAACTGATTGTAAGTTTATCTATAAATATCATAGTATTACACTTTTTTTAACTGATGATTGTAGATGTTTTGATTTTTATGCTTGTTTCTGTATTTATCATCAGAAATAATTTCCCAGAGAACAAAAAGTCATGGGAATAGAAATTATTTTCACAGGCGTCTAAGAAAAATGCAATGAACATTCAGGTTAACATCGGTAGGCCTAACAGCAGCCAATCAGAGTGGAAAAAATATTATTATTTTGTGCCATTTTCTAGTTGTTAAATATTCCACAAAATGAGGAGATAAAAGATGAACAACATGCCAGTTTAAACTTTGGACTATTTGCAAACCAACTGAACTCTGCAGCATTAAAACATGGATAGAACTGTAACTACATTAATCATAACTCTTCTTCTGTTCAATGTTTGTCAGTTTCTTGTGGTGCAGCTCTGTGCTGCCTTCAGGAGAATGGGACATCAGAGCATCATCCATAAAATTTCACCCAAATGGCATTTACTGTGCAAACCAGAGCTTTTAGTGGAAAAACAAAAGTTCCTTTTAATGCCACACAAATATGAGACAGAAATATGGATTATTTCTTTATATAGACCTGTCTATTGATTATAGATTAATAGTTTTACTGAACAGAAATTACAAAGAACAAATCTGGTTCTTCATCAAATCCTAATGAGTCAAACTGAAAGTGTCATGGAGTCACTGAACACCACCATGACATTAACACTGACATGAAAATAATATTGAAGAAATAAATATATCAAATATAATTAAAAACATAAATAAGTGATAAGTTATTTACTGTTATGGTCTGTAAGATATATTTATTCTCAATATTAGATATGGTCTCAGCAAACCCATGGCACTTCAACAATATTATTTTACCTTTTATCTGGAAATAGTGTGTTTATTCTTGCCATACATCCTATGTATTAATTATTGATCGAAAGGTCTTGCCATACCAGTTTATTCCTCTGTATTTACTTTAGTTTCTTAGTTTATTCTTGCATTTTGTTCTTCATTAATTTCCATTTAGTTTCCTTTGATTAGTATTGTCCTCTCTTGGTTTATTGCTATGTCCACTTTAGTTTCTTTTCTGTTTCTAGATTTATTTTATCATTTATTGATGCTCAGTAATCTTCACTCATCACCTGCTGCGCTGCCTAATCATCATGTTTCACATCATGTGTTCATTTTTCACTGTTCAGCGTCGGATTCTGTTTTTATGCCATAATTCACATCTCTGCCAGCATGCCTAGGTGGGCCCCATGTGGGGAAAAGGAGGGCAGACCATGTGGGTTTGTCCGCGGTTTCCACAATGGCCCGGCATGGGTTTGCCCATGTAGGGCCCATGTAGGGCCACAGCCCACATGGGCCATACATGGGCAAACCCATGTGGGCCCCCACCATATAGGGCATGTAGGGCCCATGTGGGCTGTGGCCCTACATGGGCCCTACATGGGCAAACCCATGTGGGTCCATTGTGGAACCCGCAGACAAACCCATATGGGACCCATATATCAGCCCTCCTTTCCCCCACATGGGGCCCACCTAGGCATGCTGGCAGGGTACCTGCTGATGCTTTTTTAAGGACTGGTGAGATTAATGTTTTCACTCATTACTAGTTGTCAGCTTCATCAGTGGCAACTATTACAGCTGACAACTGACCCTTTAATATTAAATACTTTACTACAGCTGTGATTAAAAAATGTTTTTGTGATAGCTTTATAACTTGCCCTGTCACACAGACTGAAACCTTTTTTCATTGAAGAACACTTATGTGCCCCTAATTATTTTTCAGGCCCACCACAAAAGAAGAGACTCAAGTGGAGCCAAGAAGAAATTCAGGCGGTGGAGAAAACGCTCATGGACTGTATTGAATCTGGAAAGGTTCCTGAGAAAGCCCAGTGTACAGTCATGGCCAAAAGTTTTGAGAATGACACAAATATTATATTTTCACATGAACTGCTGCCCTCTGGATTTCATGTGTCAGATGTTTTCATCACATACAGAAATACAATTGCAATCATATTATGAGTAACAAAAGCTTTTACTGACAGAATGAGTTAATGCAGCAAGTCAGTATTTGCAGTGTTGACCCCTCTTCTTCAGAACCTCTGCAATTCTCCCTGGCATGCTCTCAATCAACTTCTGGACTAAATTCTGACTGATAGCAGTCCATTCTTGCACAATCAATGCTTGCATTTTGTCAGAATTGCTAGGTTTTTGTTTGTCCACCCGTCTCTTGATGATTGACCACAAGTTTTCAATGGGATTAAGATCTGGGGAGTTTCCAGGCCATGGACCCAAAATCAAATATTGCTGTTAAGCTGATCACTCTTTATAACATTCTGGAGTACATGCAAATTGCCATTATAAAAACTGAAGCAGTAGACTTTGTAAAAATTAACATTTGAATCATTCTCAAAACTTTTGGCCATGACTGTATGAAGTGCATTGAAACCTCGCCAGTGGCCCTCAAGGACAGGACATGGCAAGGGGTTAAATTCTATGTGAAAAATCGCATAGATGCGTTAAAACGAGAGACTTTCAAAAGAAGGTAAGCGTTGACTTTTTTGGTACTGTTAAAGAACCTGATCATTTGTTAGTGCCATTACCACCCCGGATCTGTTTGGAGTTTCTGCCAGTTTTGAAGTTCTGAGACAGCTGTAGTCAAGTTTTGTAATCCAAGTATGTATGCATACTTTCATAGAAGAGGAAGTTTGTATGTTAATGTTTATGGATGCAAATCAATGAATCCATTTCATATATGTATATCCATGTTGAATTGTACTACGTATATCTGGAAATTGTGTAATAAAATGGTTCACATACAACCTGAAAATGCAGTCCAATATTGATGGTTGGCTTTAAGCAGGTTACCAGGAACTTAAAATATCATTAAACAAAAACAAATCTAATATAATGCAGTTTATTGACTTAAAACAACTAGGATTGCTCATATTTAACAAACTGTGTTCACAAAAATTACACAGTGCCACCTGGTGGTAGTTGGTGAAGGACAAGTCCCCACGTGCACCCAAAACCTGACAGATTTTTGATTTTCTAAACTTTATAAATTTTTATGTTAAAGATGATATTTCATGTTCCAATGTCCCTAAAAAAAATCCAAACCTAAAATGGAGTCTTTAGCTCATTTAGAAAGTTGAGTCCCCACGCGTAACCACCTAGTCACTCGCTAAAAATGGTCCTCACGTTTCACCTAATACAAGTATGTGTGTGTGTGTGTGTGTGTGTCTGTGTGTGTGTGTGACACACACAGAGAGAAAGAGACATAATGTTTGAAACGATGATTCCATGATGGCAGAACAGTTACATCTCAAAGTATACAACACTGCATCATATGATAGATAGATAGATAGATAGATAGATAGATAGATAGATAGATAGATAGATAGATAGATAGATAGATAGATAGATAGATAGATAGATAGATATTTAAAATATGAACATATAATGAAGAAAAAGTATCACTTTTAGGCTATTTTATTGAGCTAATTTACTAAAAATGCTCATTTATTTTACCAATTTTTCACCTTCACTATTACATTGTATTTTATGACCCAAATTAAAAAACATGTCTTCTATTCCTTCCTAATATTTTCTAATGGATTCAAATCCAGAATTAAACTTGTGGTATAATATTTTTTTAACTACAATCGCGATGAGACATTGGGGAAATGATAATCTGTCTCACTAATCAGATGATCCATTCAGGGATCCCCAGCGCTAACAGGCTGAATGAGAAATACTGCAGCAGGTTTGTGTCACTCTGTTGGTGCCTTACGTGGTAACGCGGAGTAGTTATCCATCTGGCAGGATGCTGCTGGTGAATCCGGTTCTTGGGAAAATCTCTTTATTTACTGGTCCCTGTGGATTCTGCAGCATCGAACGCGGATCAGTCGAACCGGTCCAAAACCGGGACAGGTACCCGCGCAAGCAGCGGCCAGAGAACGGATGAGACGAGCGCATCTGGTCCCACGCTCATTTTTAGGAAGATTTAAATCCACTTCAGCAGCTTTCACACAAAGACAGCGCGGTGCCTCCAGTTAGTTACTAGATGTCCTCGGTCCAAAAGAGAGGAAGAGCAAGAAGAAAGATGCGGGCACACCCCGCAGAAAGAGAGAGACCTGCGGCGTGAGGATGTGAATGATCGGACCCGTGACCGACCGGAGAGCAGAGGCGTTTTCTCCGCTGCAGGAATAAAAAACAGACCCAACACGTTCAGCAGAAGCGTCTCCTCCCATCTGTCCTCCGTGCAGAGAGGAGAGGGAGAAGAGAGCGAGGCATTGCGAAGAGATGGCTGAAGACGGAACCAGGACTCGCGAGTACGTGCGTTTTGCGCTTGCGCACAAGTTTGTGCTCTTTAATTGTTCGCTGGTTTTGACTTTACGTGAGACAAAAGAACAGAAAGAGAGGAAGTAGCCGGTCACAATACGGGCAGGTATAACAATTATGAGTCGAAGTTCAATCAAAAGGCAGTTGCCATGTTTTTTGTTTTTGTTTGAGAAGCTTACCATTTTTATTTGTTTGTTTTTAACTGATGAGATTATGGCAGATTTAAACCTGCCGCATATGTTGCAGAGCCTCTGTTATATTTTTTATTTTGTTTTTCTTTTGCTGTAACAGACCATTTATTATATGTATTTGAATGTATTTTTGACACGTTTTGTTAAGAAAATAGTACAGGTGAAAATGTACACATTGTTTTATTTGACCAGTTTATGTTTATTCAACTTTTGTTTTTACTTTATTTATTCTACTTTGAAGATTGTAAGACCCTAACATCAACATTGTCAATGTCTGTGGTTATTCTTTATTTTTATTATAATATTGTGATATTTGCCACTGAAGATCCATTATATATGTTAATGCTATTTGTTTGAAGTAAAGTAAAAAAAAAAAAAAAAAAAGATTAGAGCCTCTGAAAAGAAAATCCAACTTTTTTCTCAAAATTCTGACTTTTGATCTGAGATTAAAGTTAAAATTCAGCTTTTTTCTTAATTAAATGCAAATTACAAATTACTCCCATGAATATCTTGTTTATTGTTCAGTGAATAATCCTTTTGTGAGTGTGTATACTTAATTTAATTGAAAACTAAATTAGTTGATGATTATTTCAGTAATCGATTCATCACAGATTCATCCATAATCATTTCAGCCCTATTTCAGTTAAAAGAGGTTGAATGCCACACTTTTAATTTTGTCAATTGTAGAAACTTTTTAATTACATGTCATTCTTCTTTATAGATGCACTATTTTGTGTTTTATTGTCAGTGACAATCCCAAGAAAATACATTATTTTCTTGTACCAAATACTAAAATTTTCCCTATGTAATAGCAGTCTCAAAAGATTTTAAAACCCTTAAAAATGGTTTTAAATTATGTGTAATTATATATTGTCAAGCTTTCAGCGTTAAAAATGGATGTAAAAAATAAACAGTTGAATATGGGTGCACTCCAGATTCAGGGGCGGCTGGTTAAACTATAAGGAAACAGGCTTTTCAGTTAAGTTGTGTGGGCTGCTGCAACTGGTGGAGCTGCCAGTCGGGTACTGGCACACCAATGGTTTGCTCAATAGCCAGTTTTCACTAAAGCATAGCCTCCAGGTGGTTCTGTTATCTTAATTTTGTCCCTGTTAAAGCACAATACAAGATCCCCGCAGCACCGCTCCAGTTTATAGTTTCCACATATCAGCGTATCCAATAAGATCTTAGAAATTCAGAAATATATTAAAGATTAATCCTTATTTTTTTCCAGTTATAAGTCATTATAGTGTTTATTTGTTTCCTTAAACAAATAAAGGCTCTATAACCCTTCAAGTCCAAAAAGACACAAAAGACAAACTCATTTTCTCTGTATTTATTCAAACAAGAGAGAAAATCTACTTATACATACATTAAATGAAATACAGTAAATAACCCTAAAACTACAGAGCAATGGTTCCCAACAAACAGCTAACAGCAGCTGTTAGCTGTTATAAATAATGTGCTAAAATGCACATTATTTATAACAGTTAGAAATATATACAAAACATGGAAAACTACACAATAAACCCTGCATGTTGCCAAAATAGTCTAAAATACATGTTAAAATATAGTACTTGCGGAGAAAACACGGAGCAGATCCAGAGTTACGGAAAAGGGGGCGGAGCTGACAGTAACCGGTTGCTACGGTAACCACCAACTGCCAGAACAAAATGTGATGTTCCTTACTGGTTTCTCAATTTGTGAGTGTATGTTGTTTTTATGGTTTATTTTTGTTTTTATGATGTAAAGCACTAAAGAACTGCTATACAAATAAACTTTGATTGATTGATTGATTGATTGATTGATTGATTGATTGATTGATTGATTGATTGATTAATAACATAACTTGTATACCAATAAATGTTGGGAGACATAAGTTTTTGACTAAAAATGAATTTGAAGAATAAATAAACCAATTTTTGATAAACTTCAAGGTCTATAATATTGTGGAAAATAAAAACGTATTTCATATAGAAAAAGGGGAAAAAAAGAGAACAGCAATAAATAATGTATTATCGTTCGTGTTTATGTAAAAACACTACTACATAATACTACTTAATGTAGGTATAAAGCCTAAGACAATCACATCAGAAGGCAGTAGTTATGTTTTAATTGTTTTTTTTCTGAAAAATAAAGAAAATAAAAAGTGCACCTTACATTCGGGCAGTAAATGTGACTAATAAAGGGCTACTGCAGTAGAAAACACTGAACACAACCAAATGGTAATCATTTAGTACTATAATAATTGATAAACGCAGAAAGCGCTCAGGGAAAAGTGATTTGTATGGATTTATTTTGGTAAAATTTGAAATGTAAATCTGCAGTTTTAAAGCTCTTGCTACGTGTTAAGCTAACCCCTGACTCTGCAGCTCTGCCTCCTTCTACTGTAACAGTGACACATTATCCTTCTCTGTGCCAGTTGGATGTGCCTGGTTGAAGCTCCAGTCAGGCCCAGATGGCAGCACTGGGATTCTCCCAGATTGACTGAGTTTGACCACAGTCTGCGAGTAAACAGGAAGCTGGCCAGCCTGTCACTGCAAGTCATCTTTCTCTCTCTGTCTCCAGGGCTTGCTACATGTCTCTTCACTTGGACGTTTATCAGATTAACTTGAACATAATCACTTCCAGGGTTGAAATGTCCTTCAGATTAATCCAAAATGGTTCATTATTGTAGAGGTTTGTTCTGGTTTGCTCCAGCAGCGAGGCTTGTAAAAGATCAGTTTCAACTTATTATCTTTTCAATGTGGTTTGATATGATTGTATGTATTTATAAATACATAATTTATACTAATAAAAATTATAAATACACATAATTGCATGTATTTGTATGTATTTACTAATACATAGTTCTTATGTGACATCACATTTCCTTGAACCTTATAACTGACAGCCATCTTGGCAGGCCGTTTCTATGGAGTTGCCATGACAACAATAAAACCACATGCTTAGGACTGGATCTCACCTCGTTCCTAACTTATAAGCAGTATAAGTACAATACGATTACTGCATTACCATTTTTGAGTAATGCATCTCTGTGTAATACTAAGATAAATATCAGCGATATTTACTGTAATACTGTCAGCTGAATTAGCAAAATTAGTTTAGCTTATGTAGCTGTTATCTGCTAGCTAAGATGGACATGTAACGTACCAGTATGTATTTATGCAAAACAATGGAATGTGTTGTTGTTTTATGTGTCTCTTTCATTAATACTGAAATAAAAGAAATATTTAGCAAAAATACCAAAGTTGGCAATTTCTATGCTTAAAATCTGCTTTTTATCAACTCTTCCCTGTATTTTTATAATCAAATTTTTGTAATCTGTGTTTATGTTATGACATTTGTGACACCAAAAGTATATCTTCTATAATACTTGCACTATAAAACAGATGACTGATTAACTTTTTCTAAGAATATTGTATGTGAAATTACTGTCATTTATTGTTCTTCTTTAAATACAAGTTTTAAGCAAAATAGATAAGAACTTTATAACGTTTCATTATGGAAGAGTATTCATTTGTCTTGAAAGTTTTCACATTTGGTCACACTGCAACCTAATTTCAGTGCATATTATTAATATTTTATGTGACACATTATCAGAAACTAACAGTCAACTGTAAAAGATTTTATGATGCTAAAAGACAAAGAATCTAATAAATACACAAACATTTCTGGACAAAATCTAATAAAATGAAGAAAAGTTGATGGGACTGTATTTGTATTGCACTATTCTTTTATTATATTAACTGTAACTTTTTCAGATTATTCTTTTATATTATTGCCTCCAATCTGACAAGCTGACTGTTAAAAAATGTAAATTCACTTTGACCACGTTTGCCTGACTCTCTGTGATGTTCAATCCGGTGATGGTTTCTATAGGACCAGTTTTAAATGGAAGGAAATTTCCATGTTTAATTAGATGCTACACCAGAGCCAGAATAAAGTTTTGTGCCAGAACTCAAGTAGTTGCTTTATTTGTTTATATCATCGCCTGACAGGTGAATTATTGCCCTTAAATCACATTCAGTCAACAAATCAGTAACAAATCGCTGCATAAGAATGTTTGTATTTTCTTTTTTGTTGTGCTGACCAGAGAGCTGCAAACTAAATTGCCCTTTTTGGGATAAATAAAAGTTATTTTAAAGCATTTGAAGAGGATTTTCAGTAATTCAGATTTGCTTGAAAGGTTTTCAGAAGCCTTTTAAAAAGAAACAGAGAACATGCTGCAAAATATTTCTCACTTTACTCAATTTGTAACACATTGTTGAGCTGAATCCCTTTATAAGGGCCAAGTTTTGCCCACAAATCCTATTTCTGTCTGTTTGGATTCAGCTGATTTTTCCCACCTATTTTAGGCAGATTAGGTTTAGAGGGAGCTGAGCTGAAGGCTGTGCATTTCTGGAGAGTATAGCTATTTCAGGCAACAAACTGCAACTTCCTCCATATGTTATATCCTTTTGTATCTGAAAAGCGTACCGTTTTGCTCAGATTTTCTCTAAGGCTATAAATAGGAAAAAATCATAATGTATAGCTTTAATGCGCCATGTCATGAGTTTCACATCCTGGAAATGTGTCAATTTGGATCACTCTGGGTTACATCTATGACTCCAGATTTGCATGCGTTAAAGCCGTTTGGCAGATTTTTCTGTAAAATCAGCCAAACTCACTTTAGATATACAGATTTTCAGCATTTTAAATGTTATGTTTCTGTTTGCTTTTTTATGTTATTTTAGCCCTGTTGCCTTGCAGAAAGAAGGTTCTGGGTTTGATTCCCGGCCCAGGTTCTGTCTGCATGGAGTTTGCATGTTCTCCCTGTGCATGGTGGGTTCTCTCCTGGTACCTCCCACAGTCCAAAAACACGACTGTTAGGTAAACTGGTCAGTATAGATTCTCCTTAGGAGTGTGTGTGTGCAGGTTCTTTGTCCTGTCTGTCTCTGTGTTGCCCTGTGACAAACTGGCGACCTGTCCAGGGTGACCTTTGATTTGGTTATGGCCTAATATCAGACTTGGTTGAAAAAAATTATCACAATACAAACTTCATATTTAAATTCAAAAATACTTTATTGATCCCAAAGGGAAATTGATCATTAAATTAAATAACTAATCAATAACTATTGATTAGTTTTTTTTTTGTTTTTTTCTTACATATCTGAAATACTACCTAACTGGTAATGTGACCTTTCCTGTTTTCTTTCCAGGCTGTTGTTTATTTTTTAGCAGTTTTGAGGATTGGTGGCAGAACCTTAAACTGCTGCTGCGCAAGTCAACAGGTTGTTGCTAGGTAACCAAAGAATAAGTGAGTTGCTAGGTAACCAAAGAATAAGTGAGTTGCTAGGTAACCAAAGAAATTCCACCAGCCTTACTTAGCTAGCTCTAAGCCTTTCCTCTGCCTACATCTTCCAGAATGCTGTGCAGTTCTGGATCAGAGTTCAGCAACATTATTAAATTGTACAACCCTACATAATATCACACTAGTTCAGCTGAGCTCAGTACTGATTTTTTCCTGTTAAGATAATGCATTTTTTTAAGGTACAAGAGAGAAAAACCAGATTAATTCAACTTAAAAACAAATAATTTTAATTTAACTCCATCCCATCCAGTTAGACTCAGGAGAACGCAAATTTCTAGTAATTAATAAAAAGTTTTCCATTTAAAAAACAGCAGGATATTCAGAATCTGGGCACCTGTATCATAATTGTTGGGGCGAATTATCATTACAACTCGATTCACATGCAGCTTAGGAAAAGAAAAGGATCTTTAACTCAGCTACACACACACAGCCACACACCATTGATTCCCAGAGAGACAATAAGAGTATGAGATGAGACCCTGCAGGTAGCAGGATGTCATGCTGAGAGTTGACAGCTTGCTGCAAAGCCAAGAAAAAGAGTTGTGTCATTAAATCACTGAAGCCTTAACAGTTGCTTTGTGTTGAAATCATCCCTAAGTTAATGTTGCCAAGCAACAAATACAGTCTCAGGCAGTAAGAGGACCTGCAGCCAAACATCGCTTGGCAGCTAAACTCTGCAAAAAACAAAAGAGGAACTGGAGGATCGGAGGAGATTTTAGAAATAAAAAAAAAATAAAAGAAGGTCAGATTCCAGCCATTTAGAGGACAGGATGTGCAGAAAAGAAGAGAGTTTGCATTTTAAAAAACTGACATGGCAAGTATGCTCTCTGATTTTTGTTCATTTTCACATCCACCTCCAAAAAGAACGCTGACTCTTCGTAAGGTAGTTAGGAGAATGTAAGTGTGCTGTAAATCAAATTTGTGTGCTGGAAGTAAGATGCAACCTAAAATGAATATGCGCATGCATATATGGAATAATAAAGATTTATGTTTTCTGCTTTTTTCTGTCCCATATTAATTTAATTATGATGTATTGGTTTATTTCTCAGGGATATTGTACAGTAAAAATCAGAAGAAAATATGAGGTTTAGACAAACAAAAGCTTTACATTGTAGTGCAGTAGTTTTGGTTCACTTGGTTCATGTATTTTGAAGCTTAAAATGCGGTTTAAGGTTATGTCACAGTATTTCATGCTGATTGAGGTTCAGACTTTAACAAAGCCACTCCAAGACTTTCGGCCTTGGCTTATTTGTTTTTTTTTTTGTTTTTTTTTAGTTTAGAGGAGGACTTAGTAGTTGTGTTTTATAAATGTGTGCAAAACTGTCATTAATGTTGAAAAAACACAGTTGCTGTGTTTCTGTTCATGTGTTAAAATAACATGCGAATACGTTTGTTCACATGGTAAGTCTTTAAAAAACATGTTCCTCCAACTACTTCCTGTCTTCTTCTTCTTTGTGTTTTATGCCAGTGGCAACATCCAGTTGTTGGTCTTGTGACTAGTGTGATGCAAACAAGTGTTTTCACTGCAGTTTGGTGAAATAAACCAATTTTGATACAAAAAAAGCAACAACAACACATCATCCTAGCACCAAAACCTTCTATCAAAGAACAAGAACAAACTGCTGTGTTTCCATTAAGCAAATTTATTTTCAAAATGTCAAATCGCGCAATTAGCTGGTCAACGAAAACGCAGCTTGTGAAACATAAGGAGATGATCTGATAGCTGCACAATTCATAACTTACAGAAAGTTATTCAGATCCCGAAGCAACAAAGCAGCTCCGTACGTCACACGATCCCCAACATGTTTGACCGTCAGAACGATTCTCCTTTCACCAAAACGCTCTGAGTTTCATGCCAGACTGATAGATGTCACTATTTGCTTCCCGTTTGTTCATAAAGTCCTTGATGAGTTCTTAACCTGGATAATCCAGAGTAGAAGCCGCCTGTTAAGTCTGTTTGCAGGGTGATGGGAGTGACTAGAACATTTTAATTAAATTCAGAGCCAGACATTTGCAAACAAATGCATCCCCAGGTGCTCTGGGTTTTCATGAATAACAACAATAAAAGTTATTCCTAAATTGCCATTTTGTTGGCATCTCAACAAAGTTAAGTTTCCTTTATGATGCCACATCATTCAATAAATAATACAAAGTGTTTTTATCTGCGGTTAAACATGCAAGGGAATCCCCACTTTAGTGCTCTGTCAGCTAAATATAAATACATATGTTTTATGCCTGTTGTAGTCTTTAAATAATTCAACCTAATCATGCAGACAGATTAAAAGTCCAGTACATTCATTCCAAATTGATCTTAGTTATCAAAAAATGCAGTCAAGTTCAGTTTATTAATTAAATTGGTTTAAAATCTTTCTATCCAAGGAAACCAGGCAGACTGAATGGATTACTTACTTTCCCTCCTCCTGGATGAGCATGTAGCAAACTGTCGCTACACGCTGAGCATGCACTGGCTGAGCTGCTGCGATTATAATGTGCTCTTCTGCCCACAGAGCATGAGGATCCTGCAGTAAAATGTAGATTTAAAATAAAATGGGCAAAACTTAAATATCGATGCTAAACTATGTGCTAAAAACGATCCCTTCTACAAACTGCAGTATTTTCTGATGACACACATAGTTCTGGGTTTGTCGTTTCTCTTTCCCCCACAATGTTTTCATACTTCATTGTGTCTCATTTGGCACTTTGTGAATGGAGGTTGCTAGGCAACTAGGGTGCAGTAAAGCATGGCAACATGAGTTTAGTATTTAGGCTTATTAGGAATTGAAACAATAGCCGTAAACTGTAGAACAGCACTTAGTACATTACAATACAGCATGGCAGTAGAGTACTGTGATTTTTATATAGAAATATATTTTACATTTGTTTACAAGAAGAAAAAAATCAACCAACGAGAGAACAGCACAAAGAAAATGTGGAAGTTACGGTATCTTTCTGCAGCAATTTGCACTGCAATCACACACTAATCTTTGGTTTTATCTCTAGATAAAATTGATGTTATTTCTGTAAACACTTCTGAAAAAAAATCTAAATCTAGTAAATTTTGTCTCGTATTGCTTTACTTTTAATATTTTCCCCAGCCTTTAATTTTATCGGCTGCTTTAATATATGTGTTAAAATCACCCACTAATTATTTGTGTTATTGGAGTTCGATTAGCTGCAACACCATTGGTGTAAACTGATCTTGTAAAAGAATAACAAAAATCAGTGTGAAAGGAAGAAAAAAATTTTAATGAATCTAAAAATATATTTTAACTACACGTGGAATGGGAAAAATTACTGATAACCTTTGCAAAACTTCTTAATAAACCTTGAAATTACTCAGGTAAGAGTAAAAAACGTATTTGGTAAAACGTTTATTCAAGCACTGAGTAACTGATCAAATTATCAATCATTTAATATTTAAAAAAAAATTGCATAATCAGATGGACCAAAATATAAAGTTACGATAAGTGGAAATTTTGTTTTTTTATGGACCAAAATGACAATAATTCATATAAGTGACAAAAATATTTTTTTCCAAATCAGTTTTTTTTTAAATAAAAGACTGATGAAACTTTAGTAAAAACTGCAGATGTGTGTCTGTGTCTGGTGAATCTTTGGTTAAAACAGGTTTATTTCTACCCTCTGTTTTTGGTTTAGTGGGTAGAAAATACAGAAATTTTACTCAAGTAAAAGTAGAAATTAAAGCATAGTAAAAATACTCCTAAATACATTTTTTCAAAAAAGATACTGTAACTGAGTGAATGTAACTAGTTACTACTCCACTGTGAACATCACCAAACAGGTTTATATTTCTACATTGACTTTATGTATCAGAAGCATCAATGTCAGCCAAAAGTTATAAAAAATAAACAACAGAGGGTCTAAAAACTAAATAATTTTATTACACAGCAG